>NW_027107708.1:394220-395173 GCF_000696795.3 Halyomorpha halys | reverse complement strand
TATATATATAAATTAATAACATTCGCTTTTAGCTTTAGCTTGTAAAATTCCCTGACTTCACCATGTTTTCTAAGGCTGGAATACACAATTTCCTCTAAAATATGGAATTCAAACAAGGGATGGGGAAAGATGTTAAGCTTTTTTATCTTAAAGAGTGGTAGAGTTGCGAAACATAGAGATTAGCCCAACTTGAGACAGGTTGTTTACCGTAACTTGAGCCCTTTCGGAAGAGATATTGTGCAGGAAAATTTAAGGAAAACATTTACTTTTCTCAGAAACGTGTAACTTTATTAGTGCATGGGATTTGTTCCATGCGTGTCTGACCTTTTATCCAACGGCCAGAGAACAATTTGTTTATGTTGTACAAATAAGTAAATAGAGAACGATGCTTAAGTATATAGTATACTTTATGATATAGACAAAAATAAAAATAAATTTATGATATAACAAAACTAGTCAATAATTATATACTTGTACATTGATTAATAATTTTATATTTAATTATAATAATAAATAGCAGAGCAATGATTCGCGATTGCTAGAGTTAGGGGTACAGATAGAGTAATTGAATACAATTGAAAGTTTGATATAAAGAAATATATTTAATTATTCACACATTGGATTAATGATAGAATCAATTTCTTGCTATATAAATTTAGGACGAGGGGAAGATGGTTGGGGGTGCGGTCAAAGTGAAACACAAATAACTTGGTGTGACCTATTTAATTGTGCCAAAGTGTCTAGCCTTCTTCAGGGCTAAGAACAGAACAAGATAACAACCACAGTAAATATAGAAAATATAAACAGAATAACATAAAATGAATAATTTTACAAAATAGAGTTAATGGAATGAAGTGATGAGAGAAGCGGGAAATAAAATGTATACATAGGTAATTGAAAAAGTGGGTAAAATAACATTATTAAGGGAATGAAATAAAAATGAAGTTATATAA
>NW_027107708.1:385693-389368 GCF_000696795.3 Halyomorpha halys | reverse complement strand
AATAAAAATATAAATAATTTCAATATGATTCAACCAATCTACCGAAACTTGGGAGTGGTTTCGGGTTCTATAAAGTACACCAAAGGGCATAGACCGGATCTAATTAAATAAATTTGAAATGGAAGTATAAAATTAAACGTTTGAAATGATTTTCTTTGAGCACTTAATGGCTGAGCGTCATGGGGCGAGGATCCCAGAACGCTTGATTCAGAAGGTTGTGGGTTCGATTCCCACCTGGGCTTGTCAATATTTATTTCGCGGCGGCCCCAAGACCGGGGCTGGGGCTATATAGGTCCTTAATGGAGGACTTAAGCAAAAAAAAAGTTTCTCTTTATTTGAAACTAATATTTCTCCCTTATATTTATTGGGCAGATATTCAGATTTCGACTTTTTTTTTTTTTTCAGTAACCGTTCATTAAAATAGAATTAGTACTTTATACATATATGAAATATTATATTATACATATAATATATGAAATGTATTATATATACTTTTACTAGATCTTTTCTCTTTGATTGCCTTGTGGCTGGCAGTCCAGCTAAGGTGATATAGTCTAGCCATAGCCTGAGGCTGTGCCAAGAAATTAATGGAAAATGAATCGACTGTTCCGCTGATATAGGTTCAGCTTTCGACGCAGAACTTTTAAGATATAATAAAAAAAATAAAGAAACATCAACGAGAATTTGTCTACATTCTACATTTTTTTTTAATATTACGAGTAAAGGTTTAACAGGTTGTGTCATAGCTAATAATAGTACCAATTCAATGACATTTTTTTTTAGTAGGGAATTTATATATATAAGCATACAAATAACTATTCAAATATGAAAAAACGAAAAAAAAAAAAAGATTGGCGTATAACGAAAATGAAAAACAAATTATACTTTCTGAGCATCACACCAAAAATGCTAAATAAAAATGCTTTGTAACTTTTTTTTCTACTGAAAAAATCGGAGCAGCCTATAACCTTCCCAGGTAAATCCTGAACATTCTTTTAAAATCCTATCACAATCGGATGAATGGTATGGCAGGACATAAAGTACGAACAAACAAGTATTGGTTTTAATATATTAGATTATTGTTGTGAACAATAGAACTTTTGTTTGAAAGCCGGTTTAATTCTTCAAAATATTGAATACTCACATTATATCCCAAGCTCCTGATCCTAAATCCAAATACAGTTCCTCCTTGGTCTGTGGAGGACTATCTGCAGGTCTAGAGTTAAGACTGAAGAGACTCATGAATTGTTTTTAAGATTTATCTTTGGGTTTCCTAGGCACTCTCAAGTCTCCCGCTGGTATAACGAGTTGAAGTGGCTCTATCCAACCTCCCGAAGGGAATACCTCCTTGGTGTATTCCTATTCCAAGTTCTTAAAATCAAAAAACCTACCTATGTCCTTGATCTCCTCACTCTTTGTTCATCCATCCACTCATTAAACACCAGAACCCAACCGATTGATTTATATATGCCCTCCCATAGAACCGCCTACTTCAGCAAACCTCCTCCTGGAATTCTCTTTCCATCTCCATTCGCCTGTCCTCATCCATTCTTTCCTTTAAACACCTATTCCTTCAATTAATGCATAACCAAACCTCCGCATCATTGTAAACAATTTAGTTAAGCATATATTGATTAACATTATAAATAATAGCTAAGCCAAGATCTCAATGTAATTTCATTTTGCTCGGAAACTTTTAAATGCTTGTCAGACAAAATTCATAATGTATAAACCATGTATTTATTCTTAGGGGACATATGTTCCAGAATAAAATTATTTTTTCATTTCATTTCATTAAGCTCAAATGATTTATTGAGTTTAATACTACAAAGTTTCAGAAGATTATACAAATATATAGTTTAAAAACTTCAAATTTGTAAAGATCTAAAAATCTACCACATAGGCATCACAAAGCTTTCTCTTCCCATACTACAATTATAAAATACCCTGGTGGATTTAGTTGCCTATAACAGCCTGACTATACCCTGGGGTGCTCTGAGTGTATGCCAGGGGTATCACAGGCAAATATTACTTTCACAAAATATTAATAGAAAAAAAGTAAATATTTACAATTAATATATAAAATATAAAATGCATTCCAGCATTTTACTTTGCACTGTTTTTTCTTATTTCCCTACATGCACAACCGCTCTAAGGATATTTGTCTTGACATTTTAATATTTTTTTTTAGCACGACAAGGGTGTCAAGAAATGTTTTTTCAAAAATACGGCATTTAATAATTTTTAAATTTTATCATAAGATAAACAATGAGGGAGGGCTAATTATTTAAAATAAAAATAAATTGAGGTATTTTTACGGAAACAATTTCAAAAATTCGGCATTTAAGCACAGCCATACCGTTCTACTAGGATAAGATCGCTGATATGAAAGAACATTTAATTCTACACCGTTGTAACAACTTTTATAAAAACCGTCAAGATGTTTTTGAGAAATAGTAAAAAAAAGTTTAAGATTGATGATATGAAGTGGAACTACCGGTAAGTCGTTTTTCAGAGTGAAAGTAGGATGACTTCCCAGGCATACTTTGAATACGTAATTTTAGTTAGATGTAACTTTTTACTCACACCCATAGACTATTTTAGAAAATTCGGTTGTTTTGACTCAAGGGGCCATAAAACGTTTATAAAATATATATTGATATCTGTATTTACATAAAAATACTTCATAACCATATAATTGTATGATAAAGATTTGAAAAGAAAATACCCATTGGTAACTCTCTAATGACATTTCTACATTGGAAAATCATGAAGCCTTTGTTGTTTGTTTTCAGATTTTCAGGAAAGGAAGAAAGGTTAGAAACTTGTGGGCTTAGGTGACCAAGGAGTTAATAATGGAAGGATTGATCTCTTTTTCGGACTAGATCAGTTAGACATGGAATATTAAGGTCTTTATGGATGATTTTATTTGTGATCAAGTTAGGAGCATTGAGGATTTTACTAAGGATTTTGGGTTGTAAGGACTGAATACGAGAGGAATTTGAAGGTTTAGTGGAGCCCCAACGCTCAACTCCGTATTGATATATATTGAAGTATTAACAATTATTAATATTATTAAAGTCTTTGCTAATATGTTTTGTCATACCTGAATGGTTAGAGGTGAAATTGCCTTTCTGAGCAAACCTATTAAAATAGATATTGCCTGCTGGCTTTGTTGGTAGTCAGGTCAATTATAGTTTGTAAACAACACCTGTACCAAACAATTTGGAGCCCTTGTAATGTATTATTCGTGGGCGTGGCTGATGATATCTAATGGGAAATAAGATTCCCAATAGATAAAGCCTCTATGAACGAGAGGGGGATCTGGTCCGGACAGGAAAGCGAACATAGAGAGATAGAAGGCAGAAGTAAGAAGACGGGCTAGAGAAGAAGTCCTAAGAAGGGGGCTCTTCAGAAATAGAACTCCACAGCTGAGACAACACCCATGGCAAAGACATCACGATATGAATCATTCAAATCAGAAGCTATATATTAGGTAATAAGTAATAATGTAATAATCATATTTTATGGCAAACCATTTATCCGGATCATTTCGATCATTTTATAATTTCCTTTAATCATATCAATGTAATCACACACAAAGACTTTATTTCTTGATATAGTTCTTATACTATTATATTATCCAATACCACCCCTTATTATATTATATATATA
>NW_027107708.1:384285-385643 GCF_000696795.3 Halyomorpha halys | reverse complement strand
ATATAATGGAAACAATGTGGTAAACACACAAAAGGCCTATGGAAAATAATAAAATTATAATAATAGATTTGCAGGACCCAATATAAATTAATTAATTGACTTATTTTTGGATAATTGTCTTCAGCGATTATCTTGGCGTCCTTAGATAATCGCAGAGAAAGATACATAGCAATATGTCCTCATAAATCTTCTTGGTATCAACTCATGTGCAGGTAAGTGAAAGTAAAAATAATTTAAAATGATGAGATGATTGTTAACGTTTCGGCCAAAATGTCTAGCCTTCATCAGGGCTAAGAACAAAAATAAGATAAAAACCAATGAATATAAGAATATTTAGAATGATAAGAAAATAATTAACATTATGGATACATAAATAGTGTTGACAGACCTGAATAGTTTAAGAATAATATTAGAAATAAGTAAGAGAAAAGAACAAATAATAAAATACATATGACAATCTAGTTAGTAAATGTACAAAATAAAATCATTAAAAATAAAGTAATGAAAGAAGTGGGAAATCAAACGTATATAGGTAATTAAATAATTTTAATATTACTCTAATGTTACAGCCTTTATCTTCTTATAATACTTAAATTATTCATCCCTGTCAACACTACTTTTGTATCCATAATTTTAATTATTTTCTTATCATTCTACATATTTTTATATTCATTGCTTTTTATCTTATTTTTGTTCTTAGCCCTGAAGAAGGCTAGAAATTCTGACTGAAATGTTGGAACTAATAAATGAGTTTTTACTTATTTAATTTCTTCACTGAAGCCATCTTCTCACATATACATATACATCTTTCTACTTTATTATATCATGGTAAAATATGTAATTTATATATGTCAGATCACGGGTTGATTAGTATGCTGTGTAATGTATCAACCCAATGTATTTGGGCAACATGAATGAATGAATCATTTTTCTCCCTCATCTTCTCCATATACATATAAGCCATCTTATTATATAATCTATAATGTTAGTTATGTTCTAATCATTTTACATATTCTTATATTTATTGGTTATCTTCTTTTTTATTCTTAGCCCTGATGAAGGCTAGACATTTTGGCCGAAACGTTTTTACTCATTTGTGTGTTTTACTGACCTTACTCCGAATCATCTCCTCATATAAAGAATAATTCAAATAGGCCAGTTTTTCCTCACCTAAACTAATAAAAAGTTTTACAAAATTCAAAGCCATAAATAATTCTACAAGCCTTATTTTGATGCAGAGCAAATCCAATTCCAAATCGCGAAATAGGAATTCTGAGATAGATATTAATTTCTTTTTAAAACAATTTTGATCTCTTTTCTCTCAACTTTATTCTTTTTTAACATCCGACGTTTCGACC
>NW_027107708.1:367924-383955 GCF_000696795.3 Halyomorpha halys | reverse complement strand
TATGTAAAATTAAGACAATAACAATTCTTAGCATTTATAATCAAAGAAGTAAGGTAGTTCGCATAGTGGAATCAAATAAATATTATAATTTTTAATAAATGATAAAAGTAAAGTTAATTACAAAAAAAATGACATTTATGGATTTAACAAAATAAATAATTGATTTCTTATGAAAAAAAAGTTAATTTAAGAAAAAGATGAACAGAAAAAAATAAATAAAATTTTAAAGTGACAATAACAGAATTGATAAATATAGAACTTAGTCTTCGGGTTGCGGTTGGGTTTTTCAAGTTTTAGGTCACTGCTCCTTTAACTGTCATCTGGAAGTGGAACTTCATGAACCTTTTTTTTTTTTTTTTTATGTAATTCTCAATCGTTTCCATTTGTAATTCCCAATGCAATTGGCAGTTTCTTACAAACTGCAATTCTTACGACTTTATTTTGAAAAGATTGTAATTTTTTTCTTTTTCTTAAAGGATGCCGCTCCCCAGACTTCACAGCCGTATATCAGTAGTGGCCTGAGAATTGTTTACAAAATAAGAATAGTTGTTTCTGGCTTTAATCTGGATTTTCTATTTAAGATAGGATATAGCATTGCTAACCTTGCGTAGGTTTGAGTCAATTTGATGTTGATATGGTGATTCCAGATAATGTGTCGAGGTGAATTCCCAGGTATCTTACTGTTTCACGGGAAGGATTCAATTTTTCATTTTTACCTTTGAGGATCAGTTATCCATTTATTGAAGTATGTATTGATCGAGTAATTTATAGAGCTATCCATTTATTATTATAGGAAGCTCTTAGTATTGATTATTATTAATAGTTGAATTTTCTCCCAACTAATTTGTTTAAATATTAATATTGTTTACAGAAATGCCGTAGATTGGTAATTAAGGAGGTGGAGAAATAAGTAGTCCTTAAAAGACGGTATATAGGAGGAAGGATTAACGGTCCCAAATAAGTAAGGAATCCCAGAGAAGAAGGTACCGGGAATAATGAAGGGCTCGCAAAAGAAGCAGTTCTATGGAAGGGGGTATACAAATCGGTAGCTTGAGATCTCGTATTCAAAGAGTGGATAGAGGAACGCAGGGTGAGAAAATCAAGAATAAAGGAAGGGTTTTGGGTTCTAAGGGTTCGGAGAAGAAAGTATTGCCAAGGAGTAGAATAAATTGTTGCTCTGTCGATTCATGAATGCGATCACATTAAATGTATTAGACCTAAATGATTGGGTTAAGAATCATTAAATAAACTTATAATTTTTTATTATCATGAATGTTTTTTGAGTAAACAAAAGTCGACGCAAAATAACGTCAGTGCCACTTCAGCTGAATTTTATCGACTTGGAATTCACCACATCAAGAGCATCGTAAACACGTTGATCTCAACTCACTTCCCCCCCCCCCTTTTGCGCAAACATGTTTTTCCTATCTCGTGGAATTAATTTAATGGTTAGTCTATACAAATAGATAATATTTCAACTTAGTTCAAGAAGGCACACTCTAACTGACATCATTGTACCACATCATCTTATTTTCAATGGAGGAACAAAAAAAAAAAAAAAACCCCATTTCAATTTTTAACTTTTAAATACAAACATATTCACACAAAAACTGATATTAAGTTAAAATAAATTAAGGTAAAATTCTGATGAAAATAATATTAATTTTTAAACCTGATTTATAAAAACAATAAACCATAATTCTAAATTTATTGAAACAAAATTGACAAAAAAGAAAGAAATGAACTAACAATAGAAGAAGAAATGAGAGTAATAGAAAAAAAATAGTTAATTGTACATAGTACAACGAGTTGTATGTTTTAACAAGGTTTAACTGGTGGGTACATGCACAAAAGGTTTTCCGTTTTGACAGCGTAATAAAGTTTTCTTGCCATCATAGTTAGTAGTCAAACAGTAAATAACATTTAATTTCATTTAACCAATTTATGAGCCTTTTTAGATGACAGGATTACTCTATAAAATCATTCTTAGTATGTTAAATATTTATTCTATAATAATTAAACATTGAATGAATGATGAAGTTAAATGAGCACGCTACACTATTTTTTTTACTATACTAAAATAACACATAATAATAGTAATGAAGACTTAATGAACCAGAAGCTTCGATGCCGATACCACTAAACGCTCACTACAAGTATCCTTCCAGTGATGACCTCCAAACCCAATTCTACTAAATCAGTTTTAACACAGTAAAATTACTTATAACAAAGTATAAAATACATTACACAATAAATGATGGAAAAAGTGGAAATAAAAATAAAATCAAGAAGATAGAAAATATACCTTTCAGACTGAAGGTAAGTAGGGAAATGAACGGTCAACAGGAAGTTTAAGGGAATAAGTTAGGTGTTGTCGGTTGAGAAATACGTTACCTTTGAAAAAGATTTAATGCAAAGAGTATCATAAAATAATAATAATATATATATACACGGATAAAATACAAAAAAAAGTTAAAATAATGGATAAAATCAATATAATATGTAAAGAAAAGAAACTATACAAAATAAATAGAAGTACAAAAGTGAGTAAACTATAAAATAGAAACATTAATATAAAGTAATTAATGAAAAATCGCTGATTGACCATGTATATTATTAATAAATGGATTAATATTTTTATTTGAGCCAACGTTTCGCCCCAAGTTGCAGGGCTTCATCAGGGCTAAAAAAGATAACATAAGTGAAAAAGGAAATGGAAAATTACAAGGATATACAATGAATCGTAAAAATTAAATAAGAAAAATAAAAAGTTATAAACAATAAATGAAAACGGAAATAGTAACTGATAAAAAGAAGAAATATAAAAGAAAGTACAAACTAGGAGATGAAAAAGGGGGAAAAGAATAAAATCAAGAAAAAAGGGGAACGAGACAGAATTCATACCTGTTTTGACTGAGTCCTAAGTCAGAGTGAACCGTTTGTATTGGGAGGAGTGGGGATGGCAGTTAAGTACGTTACATTTGAAAATAAGTAGAAAGTATTAAAGTAGAAAATATTAATATTAGCTAAATAATAAATGTTAATATTATGATAACAAAGGATGATATAAATAATAGGGGGAGGGGAAGAAGTATTTAACAAAAAATAATTAAATAAAATATGTACACGGATAGAAAACAAAGAAGATATAAAGTTAAAATAAGGGTATACAATAAATATAATTAATAATTAATTAAAGTAATTAATGTAAGTATAAGTTGAAAGTAACATATGAATATAAAGTGCAGATAAAATATATAAATATAAAAGATATATATTTTATCTGTAATAATATATATACTGTCTCTAAAATATTTTTTCTGTTCTTTATATTGATATGTTACTTCCAACTTATGATTATTATGGCACTACGGTCCTGCAAGAACCCTCCTCCTCCACAACAGCCAACCAATCTACACGGTCTCTTGCTTTCTGGTTTGCCATCAACCATCTTTTTGGATATCCTTTCATCGGGCATCCTCTTAACGTGTCATAACCATCTTAATCTTCAATTAATGCCATGATGGTGGCTGGATTCCCCGTACAGATTTTTCAGTTCTTCATTCCTTCTTCTTCTCCAAACTTCATTCTCCGAGACTCCTCCCCATATCCTTCTCAATACCTTTCTCTCCCAGGAGTTGAGCATCTGTTCTGCTTTTCTTGTCAAGGGCCACGTTTCTCCCCCATGGATCACTACTGGCCTTACGATGGTTTTGTAAATGACCACTCTCATCCTTTTAGTGAGAGCTCTAAAATTCAGTAGTACTTCCAACTTATACTTATATTAATTACATTATATTAATATGTCTATTATAAAATTTAAACACTTCTGTTATTTTCAACACCATATTATATTTATTTCATCCATTTTTTTTACTTTATTCCTTTTGTATATTTTATCCATGTGTAAATTTTTTTTTGTAGTAATTTCTTCTCCCTCTATTATGTGTATTATCCTTTAATGTTTGTATATTTTTAATATTTTCTAATACCATTTACTTTAAAATTATTTTCAAATATAACGTATTTCTTAACCATCAACCCCCTCACTTCCCTTAGACTTCCTGTCAACGGTTCATTTTCGTACTGAATTTCAAGTTTCCTATCTTGTTCATTATCTTTCGTTCTTCTTGATTTTACTCTTAATCATCATTTTTCCATCATTTAGTGCGTACTGTATTTTATATATTTTTAAAAAGGATTTAGTGAATGACATAAATTCTTCCTTATTAAAAAACAATAGTTTATTTCATTATTGTTTTTTTAATAAGGAAAAATTTATGTCATTCACTAAATCCTTTTTAATTCTATAAGACTCTTCCAGTAAAAGGATTATTAAATTTATATATTTTTTTTTATCTCTAGTTATATCCGTTTTCATTAATTGCCTTAAACCTTTCATTATTCTTATTTAATTGTACGCCTCACTGTACATTTTATTAAATTTTAAGTGTTTGTATCTTTTTTAGCCTTGATGAAGCCCTGCAACGTGGGGCGAAATGTTGATTCATATGAAATAGTTTTACGACTATATGAGTTTTTTTCTTTTATCACCATTTTTTTTAATGATAATTATTCAATTTTTGTCGTTAATTAGGTATAGAGAAGTACTGGTTATGAATATGTTTTATTGCAAATAAAAATTATAGGAATCTTGTTGGTAGTTGTTGGAAATAATATGTTGCAGACTAATGGTTTATAGTGAAGGATGCTTGATTCAGCAGCTCTTGCCAGGGTCCTAACCATTTGTCCAGGAGAAACGGCCCAATTTTCCACGTGTGTGCCTCAAGTTTAAAATAGCAACGTTGCAATGTATTTATACAATGGATAGGGTTGTTGGTGAAGCCTGTAGTTGTCCAAACTTATACATTCTGTGAAACGTAAATAAAGTTGGATGGGTGAGTTCACACGCTGTTACTGAAATACAGGCGGTGGATAGAATAACCAGAATAAATAAAATAAAATAAAATAGTTGTACCAGCAGATAACATTTTATAGCTGATTTTTCAGAAGATTATATTTTTTCCTTCTCCTTTATCTTTGTTTATTTATCTTTTGATGCTAAAAAGTCGTTAAATGTTTTTGTTATATACTTTTCAGAAAGAGCCCTTCGAGTAGCAAAATAACTACACGAAATGAACAAGAATTCGAAGGATGGATTAATTATCTTTGAGCATTTACTTTATGAATTTCCTCTGTGAGTTTCCTTGAAAGATCCATTTCCCAAATTGGGATGAGATTAATTTATTAAAGTAAAACCAATTGGTGGGCCTTTGGATAGGCAGCTTTGCAATCGGGGAGGAATCAGGTTTTTTTTTTTTTTTTGGTTTTTTCATAAATTGATTCTTAAGTTCCACTGCTTTATATAGTGTAACCTAAGTTGTTTATAATTTCAAAGGTTTTTTTATAATCTTACTGTTACTATAAATAAATCTACATCAGGATTTATATAAGTATTAATTGAAATTTCACTGCGATATCTTTTATTCAAAATATTCCTAATCAATTAAACATTGATTTAATAAATTTGTGCCAGAATTTGCCATGCTTAGTTCGAATAAACCTGTCCTTATTAAAAATACTAAGTCTGGCGATGTTTTCATTGTCGGTCTGTTTTTAGTTTTCAACAATATTGAATCAGTATATGAAATAATAATTTAAATAAAATAAAAAAAAAATATATGTACATACATTGGATTTATTTTGGTCAAGATCTGAATTTCACTCAATTTTTTTTTCAAGGTAAATTGTATTTCTTAAAAAAAAGAAATATCAATCGTTTTCATAGAATTTTCTACTAAAAATATTTTTTTTTGCTATTATATTTTTTAATAGTTCATTCTTTGATGAAGGGTATAGGGTGTTTTTTTAAGCCCGATAGAACTTGAAATTGTAAAAAATAACACAAAAAATTAAATTGTAATCAAAATTTTTTTTTTATTCGAAAGATCAATACGTGACATTAACATTTGAAAATGATTTCGGGCATATGGGCACCGCGGCTGTTCTTGACGAAGCGCATTCTGGACGTCCAATTTTGGGCCACTTTTTCGAGCACTGCTGGCCGTATGTCACGAATAATACGAACAATGCTGGCCTCCAAGGCGTCAATTGTTGCTGGTTTATCAGCATAAACCAGTGACTTCACGTAGCCCCACAGGAAATAATCGAGAGGTGTCAAATCGCACGACCATATGCGGCAATTTTGCTTATTAACAAACCCGTTAAGCCAAAAATGCGCCTCATCGCTGAACACAATTTTACAGAATGCGCTTCGTCAAGAACAGCCGCGGTGCCCATATGCCCGAAATCATTTTCAAATGTTAATGTCACGTATTGATCTTTCGAATAAAAAAAAATTTTTGATTACAATTTAATTTTTTGTGTTATTTTTTACAATTTCAAGTTCTATCGGGCTTAAAAAAACACCCTTTATTTTTAATTGGTTCTTGTACTTCTGGGTAACTTGTACTATCTTGTTTGCTTCAACATTTTTCTGGGTAAAAAATGATCTGTATTACTATAGCTATCAAAATAAAATATAAGCTAGGTACTTACCAAGACTTTCAATTTTTGCCACTTTTTCTTACACTAAAAAGCTATTTTCAATCTAAAATTTGATATTTTCTTGAAATTATTCTGAGCTATTTTCGTTGAACTACTTTACGCAACAGTCTTTGGAAGAATGTGCAACTTACTGACTACAAATATGACTAGATAATCTCAATAACTCAATAACAAAAACATTCTCTCCGGGTCAAATGACCTGTTGTGGTAGATATCTGTATACAACAAGGATTACTCAGAATAAACAAAACAAAACAAAACAAAAATATTTAATATAAAATATTTATAACTGCACATTAATTACTTAGAAAAAGTCATGAAGTCAAATGTGCAAACGCAATAAAATTATACGTGCGTTTTCAATGGAAAAGTTCAAAATGGTTTAGTGTTAAGATAGCTGAGTTATAAATTTCATACTTTTCTGATTCCTGTATGCTGGAGGGATCAGAAATGAACAATATAAAAAAAAAAGATTAATAAATTCTCTTAATTAATAATTAATAATCTGAAAGTTCCCAGGGACGCCTCTATATTCCGATTTTTAAGGAGTTGATATACTATTATTCTTCCTACCGTCGTAAGTATTTCCCGGCGTCCTTTCCCTACCAAGTCATCCAATCCCGCCGTTCAACATACATCTTAGATCTCTATGAATTCAAATCCTCTGTTATATTTATGTATTATATATTATTGTATTTTTTTGTATTTAAATGAAAAATAAAGAGGTTTTGAAAATAAAAAAATCTATTCATTCTCGTTATACCCGTTTTTTTCCCTTCAGGATTATATTTAATGGACCACCGAACAGCAACTTTTTACAGATACTTCTTTATCAGATCATCTTCCCTATGAGATTCTATTCCTTTTTCCATGCGCTGGCTTAGTACCCTTTCCACTTTCAAATCCCGTTTATACCATTTATTACCATTTATTTACTAGCCTACCAGTTCAATAGAATTAAAATAGATATTCTCTATTTACATTCAGACTTTGTTAATTTTATAGATATTTATACTAATAATTAGTAACACTCTATAAATAAATATATATTTATTAAATTATTGATGAGTTTAATTTTCTCTGCAAAGACTTAAAATTTACTTTTTTATCATTTGTCATTTTTTTAAATATTTATTAATTATTTTGTTGTCTTATCAGTTACTCTAAGGCTATAAAGCCCATATAATATTTTTTTTTTAGTATTAGTCTAAAGTACAGGCTCCTGAATAAATTAAATAATTAATTATTATACTTATAATTAAAAATTAAACAAATTTGACGATAGGCGTTTGATCTAATTAATTATACATTTCTTTTTCCAATATTTTTTTTACCATGCTCCGATCATGTCAAACTATCGATATACTCAATTTCGTTAGAAGGGATTTAATTTAATGGAAGTGTTTAAAGTTGTCCTAGGGTAGTAATATATTGCTTGGTCTCAGTGTGTCCGTTTTCCCGGTGAGCTGCATTGATCTCTTCTAATAGGTTAAGTTTATTATTAATTACCAAACCTCGGCTCGCCCTGGTACAACTATTAATTAAGGCTGCACCATCAGCAGCAGCTGCGTTTAACAGCGATCTCTTTCGGTAGCTGTGGATTTGAAACTATTAGAGTTTTGAAGGGGTATTAGAATGCGCCTCAACTCGATGAATATTAACTATATAGGAAGAAAACGCAGCAAATTATGGAATAAATTATTTATTATTTGAATTAATTATTTTATTATATCATTAAATGAAAGATAATAAAATATCTGGTGTGTTTTTGGATTTTACGTATCTTAAAACTTAAAGTTTCAAAATTTGAGGCGGTGTGAATTCTTTGTTAGTTCTTGGTCTATTAAAAAAGTCCATTGTTGAAAATATCCTATGGGGTATATACTTCTTTTTACTGCCGCAACAGGCGCATGAAGCTGCCTTGGCCTGGTCAATGGCCGCCAACCATCTTTCTCTATCTTCTGTAAGGGTAACTGGGATCCTCAGTTGTCGCAGATCCCACCCCACATCGTCCCTCCATCGGCCCGTCGGCCTACCACGTTGCCGCACTCCACCCGAAACGTAACTGTACAGTTTGTGAGCCATTCTTTCCTCGTTCTGTTTACTTACTGTTTCAAATTTTCACTTTTTTTTTTTCTTTTTTTTATTCATTCCCATTATTGCCCGGGATACACATATAATGGACAAACATTTTGAAAGGTAAAATCAAAAAAACTTAGGGAATGTACTTTTTTTCCTCAATTCATTATTGAAAATAATGAACCAAAACTGAGTCAAATTCACTGAATGTTTTGTATTATAATTCTTTTTTTGCCATATTTTAAAATACCGATACCTGCATACTAAAGCATTTTCCTTTATCTTCATAAATCACCATTTCAACATATAAAGGCGGAATTTAATGATCATCTTTGAGTAACAAACAACAAACAGTGACAGTAACTTCGGTGCCAAATCTTAAAAATCAGCCTAGAAGTTTCAGAAAAAATTCGTCGATAGCGTACGATGAGTAGACAGAATATATAGAACCGTGATCCCATGAATTTGAAGGAGTTTATATTTTTTTTCTGATTTGATTTTAAAAGTTTATTATTAAATACAACATTCCTACCAATTTAATTTTTTTTTTCTGCTCTGAAACAGAATCCTGCAATTGGTACCTACTTTTTGGTACAACTTACAGGAAATACAATTAATATAACAAACATTTTTCACACCGAAGATGAGAACTAATTCAGAATGAACGAATTTTCAAAATTTTGGTGATAAGTTTATTTTTAATTATAGTATATAAACACGAGACCAAAAGTTGTCCATTCTGTTTTCATCACTATTTTTAATTAAAATTTGTAAATTATTAATTATTGAATGTATTAACTTCGAAAGTTTTTAGATAGTTGTATAGCCTTTTATCTGGCTTGTTTTAACAGATAGATATTTTATTACTTGCCAAAATCTTATGCAATAGTGTGAATACCTCAAAATTCCATGTTTTAATTTATACGAAATTTGCACTCAAAAGCTCATATCATACTGCATAACTTAAGTTGTACCCCACAGACTAGTAAAAGGGTAATAAAATAGAAAATTAAAAAAAAAAAACTTATAAGGATGTTGTCGAGCGCGTTTTAAGGCATCACTTATGTATTTTTTGATTCAGATCACGCAAGTTCGATTATAGCATAGAAGATTAGAAATGTAATTCATTGTAGGCCCATAGAATACATCTTGACCTTCTCACTCTTATTTGTATACCGTGTTAAAAGGATTCCGCCATTTTCCTACTTCTATCAAAAGAGTTTCGCAATTTTCCTGCTTCTACTATAATAATATTTTAATATATGACATAAATGTTTTTAATTATGATGATAAGAAATGTTTTTGAAAAGTTTTAATTTAGAAAAATGATTTATATATGGTATATATATATATATATATATATATGCTTTAATTTCACTTAAATAATTATGGAATATATATTAAGAGAAAGTATTCCAAAGAGAAAAATTTCGAATTCGAGTTTTCAACGGAAATACATTTTTTGAGGTCCCCTGACTTCAAATAACCAAGTCTCGTTAAATGGTCAGTGTGTTAGTGACCAGCCTAACTCAAAAACAAAAAAGTTTTAAGAAATTGAAAATACATATTTAAGGTGTGTATATACCTGCTATGTTAAAGCAATTTTTTTGCTAAAATCGACCCACCGAAAGCGCTACATTACTGAATGGATTTTTCATATTTCCTAGATTTTATATAAAACGAATGTTATTATAAAATATAAAAAAATGAAATGAAGATTTAAAAAAAAAAAATTTCTAAAGGAGTTGTCCATTTTTATAATCAGCTTTTAAAACACCACCTATTTCGAACTTTTTCTGACTTATACCATTTCGACCGATCTTTCTAGATATAGTTACAACTTTATATAAAGCACTGTAATTATAAAGTACTTACTGAAGATATTGAGCTTGAAGGAGACTTCTTCTTTTGTGCCGTTGACAACGCCGATACAAGTGTAATTCCCTTTGTCCTGGCGAGCGATGCTCTCAAACACGAGGGCCAAACCAGCCACAGGTTCTTCTTTCTTCTCAATGTGGACTCTGGAAATGGTATTAGAATTATCAATCCACTGGTTATTTAAAATAGTAATAATAATAAAAATATATTGTTTAAATAAATAATTTATATTTATTTATAAGTTCGACGTTTCGTCCAATTCGGCCATCCTCAAGAATGATCCTAATACAATTTTAGAATTCTATTCTGCCCAGGTCATTAATTTCAGTCCAAACTTACCCTATTTTGTCAATTAAACACATTAAATTAAAATTAAAATTAAAACTTTTAATCACGGTAAACCTTCACTACTATAATTTATCACAACAATTGTTGACTAAATAAATAAATATAAATTGTTTTAAGACCAAAATTGGATGCAATTTATTTTATCTAAACAATAAATACCAGGCTCAAAAAAGTGTAAAGATTATATATAATAAAATAAAACAAAAAAACTTTTTTTTTAATATTATTTCTTTATCACCAGAGATCGTTCTGGTTGGCCTTACATTGTAATTGTATTTTTTTTTAAATATTTATTTATTGCTATTTACAACTGTACATTATAATACATTTAGTAAATCTGATCTAAGTTTAAGTGAAGTGTTACAGGCGTGTAGAGAAACTACCTATTGGTAGCACTCTAATGACATTTTACATTAGTTGGTCGCGTGGCAATCTTCTTTTCAGGCGCCTCGGAGGATTGTCAGGAATGGAAGAGGATGCAAGATTAGAAACTAAGGGTTTTGAGTGGTTAGAGAGTTTATAATCGAAGGAGTGATATCTGGTTCGGGCTAGATCGGTTACATAGGGAACACATTAAGGTCTTTATGGAAGATTTTATTTGTGACAAAGTAAGGAGCATTGAGGATTTTACGAAGGATTTTGGATTGTAAGGATTGAAACGAGAGGAATTCGAAGGTTTAGTGGAGCCCCAAAGCTCAACTCCATATGTCCAGATTGGCCTTATTACAGTCATGTCCTCATACAGTCATTGGCCTTATGTACAGTCTTTTGTAATGTGTTGAAAGTTTAGACCGTTTGTCTAGTAAGAGCTGTAATAGTCGAAATCGACGTGCAGTTTCCTGTCTTTTCAGTTTGGTGTGAGGATTCCATGGGATAATCTTGTATGGATGGGTATAATCTTGTACTAAAGACATTCCTAACTACTTATAATGTTAATACCATGAACTAATATAATTAAAAATAAGAAATGTCAATTTAAAATAGAAATTAATAGTTCAGAGAAAATAATAAACGAAAACAAATACTATTTATAGAATCAATAAAAAAAAAATTCACTTATGCTGAAAAAATAATGTGACTGGTTTTTATTGTTTAAATAAAATAAATTGTATTCAAATTTAGTCTCAAAACAATTTTTATTTCTTTATAAGTCTGACGTTTCGGCCAATTCGATCATGCTCAAGGACAATATTAATACAATTTTAGAACCGCATCAATTTAAAGAAAACTTTATGGAGGCTATTCTGTCAAAGTCATTAATTTCAGTCTACTACTACCCTACTTTGTCAATTCTTCAAATTTTTTTTTTATTTTATTTATTTATTGATATTTACAACAGTATAAAAAATACAACAAGTAAATTTGATCATAATGACATAATGATATGATACAGGATGTAGAGAAACTACCCAGTAGTAGAACTCTAAAAACAGTTTACAATTAAGGTCAAGAGGCCATCTTCTTTTCAGGCGCCTCGGAGGATTGCCAGGAATGGAAGAGGAAGCAAGGTTAGAAACTAGTGGATTTGGGTGGTTAGGGAGTTTATTATGGAAGGAATAATATTGGGTTCGGCCTAGATCGGTTACATAAGGAACATTTAGGTCTTTATGGATGGTTTTATTAGTAACAAAATAAGGAGCATTGTCTTCACATTAAATTAAAAATTGAAACTTTTAATCACAGTCAACCTTTTTTATTATAATTTATCACAATAATATTTGTCCTGGAGAGAATAAGCTGCATAAAGTTTTAGTAAGATTGTCCTTGAGGATGGCCGAATTGGCCGAAACGTCGAAAAAAAAAGAAATATAAATTATTTTAAATTGGATTAAATTTAGTTATTTAAACAATACTTTATCTTTATTTTTATATGTATAACATATGTATGTAAGCATATAAAATTATGTATTAATGAACAATACATTGAAACCAAATCATCTATATCTATCTATAACGACCAGCGTGCATGATTTTGATAAGACAATAATTTTTTTATAATTAATAACAAATAATTTTTTTCTACATTGGGTAGCCGACACCTTATGTCGTCTGAATTCGTTCTGTTTTGCATACGATCCCGCTGTTGTTGTTTTTTATCGTTTGATTTATCGCTTTGTTTGAGATTGATGAATGGTTGAATTGGTGTTTTTCATTAATGTTAGGGCTCTTTTCAACCAAACCGTAAGCGATTGAATGGAATGATGGTGAGGGGGGGAGTGGTTTTTCTGCGAATGTGAAAATCCTCTTCTATTCAGTCCCCACGCCAAAATTATGGTTTTGTGGTATTTTTTTTTTGACTCATCGAATCATAATGGGTTTTGCTTTGTATCTTTTTAAAACCAAATACACCATTGTTAATTGAGAACCATGAGATCTAAATATTAATGATATATCGGGAAATAAAGTTTAAATTATTTTTTAATATCAGCTAAATTATAAATAAATTAAACTAATTTATATAAGAGTTCATGACAATTGAAGCTAGTAATTTATTTTATGTCACCCGCTTATTTTCTTGAGCACCGATAAACGTAAAAAAGAAAAGAAAAAGTTTTATAATAGAGGTAAATAAGAGAATTATTATTTTTTTTTTATTTCATATTTTCTCATCTAGAAATGAAATTAAACGAGGTATTCCATAGCTTTTATGAAAACTTTAAATTACCAGAATCAGACCAGATTAATTTCATTTTATATAAACTAGAAAAAGAAATGTCTGGCGTTGAATATTCTTTCCTCAACTCGCTAGGAAATTAAATAATCCCTTTTACAATTCTTTTCTCATTTCTTTTTTAATTTCCGTCTAGTTTTCTGCTGCGTA
Organism: Halyomorpha halys; assembly: GCF_000696795.3. Taxonomy (NCBI): domain Eukaryota; kingdom Metazoa; phylum Arthropoda; class Insecta; order Hemiptera; family Pentatomidae; genus Halyomorpha; species Halyomorpha halys. The sequence continues at coordinate 370,262 of NW_027107708.1, read as the reverse complement.
TTTAACAATATTATTCAGCCGTTAAAGATGATTTTATTTTAGTGTTATTATATCAAATGTTTAATTACTATTAATAATATTAATATAAATTATTTTTCTAAAAATAATTGTCGATTATGTGTCTCTAAGCACTTATTTATAAATATTGATTGTTTTGATTTTCACAGTATTCGTTTAATTTTTTTATTTAATTCTTATGTCCGACAGACCTCGAAAATGCCTTCAAATTCGTTTATTCTTGGTCGGGATACTCCAAGATTCGATACTGCCTCCTTTATTATACAATATATAAGGTCACATCAGACCTGTTAAAGATGACGTTAGGATTGACTCCTAAGCTGATGATATTCCAATCATCACAAAACATGGAGTTCTTCTGTAGACCTCATTAACTTACAATAATTTACAGAATTAGAACAAAATATGCAATATTCGATTAATCATGGAAATTCGAAACACATAGCATTTACTCTCGAGTTTTGTTTAATTAACTATTGTTTAGTTCATATATTCCCTGGGGTTAATTGTGAGTATAATGTTGGGGGATATTACCCGAATTAATTATAATTTGCTGATAAACTGGTATGAATGAAAACCTCTATTCATGAATGATTTATAAGCCAATTATTATGTGTGATAAAGCCAAAGGGGTACAATATAGTTTAATTAGGTTAGTGTTTGAATTAATTTTGACTATTTATTTTAATGGGATTAATAGAAGACATAGAACAATAGAAGATATTGCAGTTTTACTTGGATGTTGGTTGGTAATGGGCTCTTGACTGAACTTGAAGACTGACTTTTCTTTTATCCTCTCTTCTCTCCCTCATCCTTCCTCTGCTCCTTTGACTGGGTGTGGTGAAGAATCACTCACTCATCCTGAATGTTTGATCTCAGCCAGTAATGATTTGCTCTGGAGAGAGATAATGATTACTCTTGAATCTGTTCAGACCAATTGGGTTCAGAGCCCCTATTGTTTAATGAGTTTGCCAATGCATGACAGGATCTTGATGTCCTGTTCAAAATGTGTGTGGGGCCTACTTCAAACACCTATCTTTCAGTTTATATCAAACCATATTCCTCAAACGAGCACTATGAATTCTTTTGGACCTCTGACAGAAATGAAACGGAGTATCCTTCGACAAAACTCTACTACTATAAAAATTAACTAACCACATAGTCAAAAATTGTTTTAAAAGTTCAAAAAATAGGGAGATAAAGCTTTTTTTTACACAAGAGGTACATGCATTATTAAATCTAATTGGAGAGATTTTTTGGAACTTATGATAAAAAAAAATAGTTGCTTCCTTTTCATCTGATATGTTAAATATTTACATATAAGCTTCCCATACCCTTATCAGAGGAGTTGTGTACCCTCCATTAAAAAGTGAAGCCGAAAAAGCAGTTCAAACGCTCTTAGAGATTGCTTTAGGTTCAATTTAATAAAAATACATGCCATAGTAATCTACATCCATATTATTCCAGGCAGCTTTCACCCTTCTTTATCTTTCTTCCTATGTGTATGTTTTGAGATGTGTATGAGTAATGTGTTGTGATACCTAAATCGGTGGAACGTCCACTGACTAATTTAGTAACAGATATTTGGTATTCTTGAACTTGTACTTCTTTAAAAAAAAATTGAATGCTAAAATCTGTTTATGATTTATTTCATTATCTTTTATTGATAATAGATTTGACATTTGATATTTAAATTTGTGTATAGATCACTGAAATTATTGTGAAAATCAATGACTCTGATTCATTCCAATAAATTAACTCTTTTAAAATTCCCTGACTTTCGTTAATTATTTTATTTTTTATGAAATTTTCTTACTGTTTTAGGTTTGAAAAATTCTCTGATTTATAAGTAAATTAAAATAAGTAATAAATGCCGTTATATAGCAGAGTGTGATGCATTGCACAGACAATGAGAAGTTGGTTGAAAGAGCTAATAAGGGGCATGTATAGCATGAGGAGAAAGGGAAGGGGGAATTGGAGGGATGGGGTGGGGGTAGAAAGGGAGTGAGCTCCTTAGACTTGGCAATGAGCAGAGAGGCTCAGCAATAGGGCGATTAGCATTTGATAATCTGGATCTTAATCTAGCCAGTTCCTAAACCTCCTGAGGATTACCTCAGCAACGAATGTGAGCTATCCCATCCTCGCTACTTGCCAACGATATCAGGCGATGGATTAATAATTCATACTTAAGGTATATTTTTAATCCAGAACTAAAAAGCAATTTCTTACTTATCGTCCTTTTTTTTTTTTTTTAAAAAAAAGAATATGAAAAAGTTACTAATATTTAAAATAAAATTAGAAATTAAGTGTATTAAAAAAA
>NW_027107708.1:367288-367856 GCF_000696795.3 Halyomorpha halys | reverse complement strand
CTTTTATCACAACAATGCTTGTAACCTTCCTCCACTCAGTTCAAGCATTTAAAATTATTTATATTTTTTAATTCGATGTTTCCATTTTTTTTGTCGGTATTCTTTTCTATTTTGTTTGTAATTTTTTATTTTAATTTGTGCTTTATATATGAATAAACATAAAAATATATATTTCATACTCTTTTCATTTATTTTAAGCATAAATAAAAATAAAAATATGAAATTACGTCCTCCGTACTGGCTTCTAGTGAATAAATTCGCACCAGTTATATGAGATGTAATTAAAAAGGGATAATATAATTTAAAGTAATAGAAAAAAAAATTACTTGTTTTTAAATTTGTAAATCGATATATAATTGTAAAGTCAACTGTGTAAATAGTAAATCACATTTAAATAATTTGAAATTAATTTTAACAGATTTAAAATTCCATGTAGGTATGCAACTGCTGATTTTGGATTTTAATTTTGTTCTTATAAGTAAATAATGAACTGGATAATATGTATATTGTTCAAAACGTTGTTTGGATGCTTAAATAAAATAAATAAGTAATAAAAGAGAAATTCCTT
>NW_027107708.1:356465-367205 GCF_000696795.3 Halyomorpha halys | reverse complement strand
GGCCAATACTCTACTGTATCTATACTGCCGCCTAAGGGGGGGGGAGGTCAAAGTTCTTCATTTTGTGGGACCGCCACTCAATGAAAAAAGTCAACGTCCCACCGCCAATATACATGAAATTGGTAAGACTGTGACTTAACCACTGAGCTACGGGCGGCCCCTGAAAAATAATAATAATACTAATTACTAAATACCATTTTGAAATGTAAATACTTGAAATTTATAATTAACAGAATAACACTTCACGACAACTAACATCCATAATTTCACAGACTAGTAAACGATACGGTGCTATTAACATGCCCATTAATAATTGGATGCAATAAGAAAATTTAATAATTTAAATACCTCTGTATCCCTATTTATTTTGTATGTTGTGTTTATTTATCATTTATATTTATTGTATCTATCCTTTTAAGTTTATTTCTTTTGTGTTTTATATCCGTCTACATTTATAATTTTGTTTTTAATATATAATTTCATCTCCTCTGTTATGCATATTATCCTATATTGTTTACCGAATTTTATAATTTTCTATACTGTTTACTTTAAAACTATTACCAAATTTAACGTACTTTAAGGGCTAATCCCCACCCCTCCCAATACAAACTGTATATTCTGTCTCGTTCATTTTCATCCTTTATCCTTGAATTTATTCTTATCCTCCTTTTTCCATCTCTGAGTTTGTACTTGATTTTATATTTCTTATTTTTATCTGTTATTATTTCTATTTTCATTTATTGTCTATAAACTTTTATTATTTTTATTTAATTTTTACGTTTCATTGTAAACCCTTCTAATTTTTTATTTATTTTGTTTAATTATGCTTATGTTATGTAAGTGTTTGTATCTTTTTTAAACCCTGACGGAGTCCTGAAAGGTGGGGCGAAACGTTAGCTCAATTAAAATAGTTTATCACTATTTGATTTTTTATTTGACCGCACTCGGAACATCTTTCATTCATTAATTTAACTTTTATATATTTATAATCTTAATATTTTCTTGAGACTGGTAATTTTTTTAAAATAAATAATTCAAATTTTATCATTATAGTCTCAAAACCTTTTATTTCTCTTACAAGTCCGACGTTTCGGCTAATCCAGCCATCTTCAGGAACAATCTACTACAAAACAGCTTTTATTACATGTATGATCCTACAAACATTTCAAAATACTTGACATTATTATTTATAATTTACCTCACCTTAATACAACTTTGAAACTATATAATTTAAAAAACTCTAACTCCATGCAGGCTATTCTGCCAAGGTCAAAAACATCAATTTCTATGAAACATTAAAAACATTAGGTAAAAGATATGTTTATGTTAATAAGTATATCCCACATATGTTTAATTACCTAATTAGTCAAATATTCACTTAAAACTAAATCAAAATCATTTATCATCAGACACTATTCCTTAAAACTTTTATCACAACAATGCTTGTAACCTTCCTCCACTCAGTTCAAGCATTTAAAATTATTTATCATAACTACATTTTTGTCAATTTTCCTCTTTATTTCATTAGTAAAATTCCTGTCAAGGTCATTTACAATTACCCACATTCAATTTATCCTATATTATTCATAAATTAATCTTACTTAATATCTCTGCATAGTGTTGGTTTAAATTTCTTGTATCTGTTTTGAAATTCACTGTATAATCAATATTTTCAGATATGTAAATGGATTCAGGTATTTTCCTTTTGAATGTATTATTCTCGTTATGTAAAATGAATGTATTTTCAAAATCAAAAATATGTTGGTTTTTGGTGGCATGCTGTACTAGTGCCGTTTTATTTGGATCCTTCTCCTTGTTAGAAGAGGAAAATGGAGTTAGAGTTTTTTAAATTATATAGTTTCAAAGTTGTATTAAGGTAAGGTAAATTATAAATAATAATTTTAAGTATTTTGAAATGTTTGTAGGATCATACATGTAATAAAAGCTGTTTTGTAGTAGATTGTCCCTGAAGATGGCCGGATTGGCCGAAACGTCGGACTTATAAGAGAAATAAAATGTTTTGAGACTATAATGGATAAAATTTGAATTATTTATTTTAACTTTTATGTATGCGCTCCACTAAACCTTCGAATTCCTCTCGTATCCAATCTTTACAATCCAAAATCCTTCGTAAAATCCTCAATACTCCTTATTTTGTTACTAATAAAACCATCCATAAAGACCTAAATGTTCCTTATGTAACCGATCTAGCCCGAACCCGATATCATTCCTTCTATTATAAACTCCCTGACCACCCAAACCCACTAGTTTCTAGCCTTGGTTCCTCTTCCATTCCTGGCAATCCTCCGAGGCGCCTGAAAAGAAGATGGCCTTGTGACCTTATATTGTAAGCTGTTTTTAGAGTTCTACTACTGGGTAGTTTCTCTACATCCTGTATCATATCATTATGTCATTATGATCAAATTTACTTGTTGTATTTTTTTTTATACAGTTGTAAATATCAATAAATAAATAAATAAGAAAAAAAAAACTTTTATGTTCCTAGTTATAAAATTCATCCGAACTGGTTATCACAGGTCCTGCTAGGATAGATACACTGCAATATTCCTCGGATTTGCATAGTGAGATATATCCGAATGCTCATATTGCCTTTCATAGGTCGCTTCTATCGGTCAATATGAGTGAATGCTAATTTGCAATTTCAATATTGACCTTATAGCGAGACCGTACAACATTCCCCAAAGGATTTAGAACTGGACCCAACGGACAGCGAGCGACAGGACACCATGTCGACAATGAGCCATCAACACAATGGGCAGAAGTGCTGACCTTTGACTACCATCCTCTTCTTTTGTCCACAGAGTAAACCACTCGAACCTACTCCAATGCAGGAATTCCGGTCTTCTCTTGCAGGAATGAACCGGAGTAGATCTGGAGGATTATATTTAAGCTATAAGCCCTTTGGAAGAAATTAATAACAAAGGAAAAGGCAAAATAGAACAATAATGGAGCTTTCAATTGTAATTCATTAAATAAAAGAATATTTAAAAAAAAACATCAACGTTGGCCTTAAAAAAAATTAAATCTTCATTATGGTAATTAAAAAATATATATTTATTAAAATTTATTTAAAAGAAAATTGTAAATTATATAATTTGAAAAATTTATAATACTTTCAAAAGAAAAAATGCTGGGAGATATTTATATAACGGAAAATATTAATTATATTTTTGAACCAAATGCAAAAATTTTAAGTAAAATTAATTTGTGATCAAAATAGTTTTATACGAGGTAAATAATTAGTAAAATAAATTAAAAAAATAAACTAAAATAGAATTTGAAATATAATATAAATATATCAAACCTCGTCTCTGACGTTGGTTAAGCAATGTAGTGTTAATAAGTTGGTTGATAATAGTTTAAAAGAAATTGTAAATAAAAGATTTATAACATAATATAATGAAAGTTAATTCATAATACACATGTTTACCTTATTTAATTATATCTTGTAGGTTACATTTATTAAACTTTATCACACAAATGTGGAGTAGCCCGCAATAATTTTAATAAATGATGTTGAGGCTGTGAAATAAAAATTAATGTAGGATAATTTACAATTCATAACGATTTTAAAAATTTTTAATAATAAGATTGTAATTGAACTTGTAAATTAATATATGTCTTTAAGTAAGGACAGATTGATATGTTTATTATATCAAAAAATATGATATAATTACATCAATACGAATAACTAGTGTATTTTTTATCCTAATTTTGTTTTGGAAAAAAATTTCTAAAGTAAAATATCATTGTGAATGGAGTGTATAGCGGTTTGGAATGTTTTTTTTTCTTTGTATTATTTTTGTTGGAGAAATAGAATAGAGAGAAATGCTTTATTTAGTCAGCAATACTGCCCAAATACATCGGGTTTCTAAATAAAAGCATACTTAACAATCCATTATATAATATATAAAGGATAACACATATTATTAAACAAAGATAAATTTATAAATCTCAGTTATTTTTCGATAGTAAATAAATATAAATTAAATAAAGTAAATGTTATTTAAATACAACTAAATATTTTTTTCCTTCTTCCCAAACTAAATTAGATTATACTTATATTTTCTTTTTTGTTTTCGACCATATCTACGCTATCCTTTCTATTCCACTTTCTAATATTTCCCTCCTCCAGTGATCCGATATATATATTTAGTTAATTTCACAAGTCCAACGGGAATTAGACCAAAATTTAATAAATATAAAAGTAGAAATAATTTTTTTTAAAAATAGCCTCATTAGTTAAAACTAATAAAAAAACAAAAAATAAAAATTATTTTTTTATATATATTTTTCTTTATTGTTAAGCTTCTGATTGAGTTTGGCAACCAGGACTGCTATAAAAGATCCGTTAACTCCTACTCCCTAAATATGTCTTCATTATCCGTTCTTATCTCTCCGACAGATAATTTCAAGTAAATCACAACAGCGCTTATTCGTCCCTCTTTCCTAAGCCTGCTGGTGTACCTCAGGGTAGTAACCTTGGTCCTATCCTTTATACAGTTAATACAGCTGACATCCTAACCTATCCTAACATTATTCTCACCACGCATGCCGACGATACGTGTCTATTGTCAGTGAATACCCTTTCATTGTATCCCAAAACCTCCACTCTCACATCACCACTCTTGATGAATGGAGCCAAAACAATATTATTTATATTATAGGATTAAAATAAATTCTAGTCAATCCCACCAAATCTAGTTTACCCTACGTTGCAGACCCATGACCTCCTGCCCCACAGTATCCTTTAATAATACCCCACGTATTCCTGTCAACCAGATTTTTCCTTAGGACTACATTTGAACAAACGACTGACATGGAAACCTCATACAAGACTGAAAAGACGGGAAACTGCTCTTGGATTCCGACTATTACAGCACTTATCTGGACATACGAAATTGAGCTTTGTGGCTCCTCTAAACCCAATCGAATTCTTCCTAAATACAATCCTTAATGGTCCATACTTTATCACAAATCAAGTTATCCACCAGGATCTCAATGTTCCATGTATTACCAATTTGGCCAGAACAACATACCCATCCTTCCATGATAATATTCCTAGCCACCAAAATCCACTTGTTTATTACCTGGCCTCTCCTTGATTACCTGGTAATCCTCCTAGGCGTCTAAAAAGAAGACGGCCTCGAGATCTTTTCCTCTAGAAATGTTATTAGAGTTCTATCAATGGGTAGATTCTCCACATGTCATTAACAGCGAATTTACTCGTATATATTTTTATACAGTTGTATATAACAATATATAAATTATATTAAAAAAAAATCTTTATTATTGATTCTTTATTAGTTTAAATTTCACTTAGAACTCTTTCTCAAATTCTATTTAATTAAACTATATAAGTTTACAATTGAAAAATTATATTATCGAAAATGGTTCAAAGAATGATATTCAAGTATTCTTTATCGGTTATGCCTGTGATTTGGTAATAAATAAATGAATCTAAATGATTATTTAATGTATTATTTTTATATTATGCGTGTAATTTAACACTTTTCTCTCTATATCTGAATTTTTCTCCATTTAAACGGGAATCCCATTGGAATTCAAATACAAGGTTTTTATTTATTTATTTTTTTTGCTAATAAAGAATTTAATTGAGCTTGTCGATTAAGCCCAATTATTTATTTTATTGCAGTATTGGTTCGATTCAGGGGCCAGGATTCTTTAGTTATGAGTTGATATTGGTATGCATTCTGAATTTATAAACTCTGCGAGATCCTAACACTGGGCTATGAAGTAATGAAGGGTATAATTTCCATTTGCAACTTCCAAACAGTTTTCACCATGAAATTAGAAACTTAAATGGCTTCCAGACATTGTACTGTGGTGGTTTTTTTTTGTATCAGACGATGTTTTTTCATTAAGATCTAATTTAGTCAAGGCTTCAAAAAAAATTAAACACCTCTATTGTCATTTTAATTCTTTGTTATAAAAGGATAGCGGAACTATAATTAAATTTACAGTTACAAATAAATATTTTTTGTACATAATTAATTGTTGAACAGATTCGATGCTTAGGAATCCATCTTGACAAGACACTTACTTGGAATCCACACAAAAGACTGAAACGACAAAAAACTGCTCCTAGATTCCGATTGCTTCAACACCTACTTAAAAAACGCTTTAAGCTTCTCTTTCACTACAAAAAATTAGTATCCACTACCATAATCAGACCAATTTGGACATATGGAATTGAGCTCTGGGGCTCTACCAAACCATCAAATTCATCCTGCATCCAATCCTTACAATCCAAAAGCCTACGTAAAATCCTTGATGCTCCTTATTTTGTTAGTAATAAAACCATCCATAAAGACCTAAATGTTCCTTATGTAACCGATCTAGCCCGAACCCGATGTTATTCCTTCCATAATAAACTCCCTAACCACCCAAACCCACTAGTTTCTAACCTTGCTTCCTCTTCCATTCCTGGCAATCCTCCGAGGCGCCTGAAAAGAAGATGGCCTTGTGACCTTATATTGTAAACTGTTTTTAGAGTTTCCCGCATTTCCCGCATCCAATCGTTACAATCCAAAATCCTACGTAAAATCCTTGATGCTCTTTATTACGTCACAAATAAACTCATCCACAAAGACCTTAACATCCTTAACAAAGATTTGGCCCAAAACAGATATGCGTCTGTTATTTCCAAACTCCTTACCCATTCTATCCCATTAATTCTTAATCTCTCATCCTTAACCATCCCTGATAATCCTCCTAGGCGTCTGAAAAGAAGATGCCCACGGGACTTTCTAATTTAAATTAACGCCTTTAAGTACCTCCAATGGGTGGTTCTTTCCCAAGATTTTCAAGTGTAAATGAAACATACAACATATTTACTTATTGTATTTATTATTTTTACAGTTGTAATCTCATACAAAAGACATCCCTATCTATATACAATGATAATGTCTATTTTAATATTAATTTTTTTTTTTTGATACTCGTACTCAGAACTATCATTAAATTAGAAAGATTGGATAATCCAAGATAAGGTATTACACCCTATTTTTTTTATTAATTAATTATAATAATATGTATAATAATTAATTAAAACTGTCGTGTCCGCCAAATATAGTTAGGGGGAATACAAAATGTTTACTGCTGTTTCAGAATGTTAAAAAAAATTTTCATTCGGAACTCCGTATCTTTAAAACTATCAATATCATTAGAAACCCTTTTTAAAGTAGAGTAATTTTTTTAAAATATGAGCCCTATTATTAACTATAGGGATATAATTTTTAAAAAGCTACATTTCATAAAAAATACTCTGAAAAATCTGTAGTTAGTAAATTTTATTTTGATCTCAGGAACCATTCGACGTATAGATGTCTGATGTGAAATAAAGTAGTTTATAACTTCGTAGATGTAGTATTTTTCATGATATTTGACAAAATAAATTCACGAAATGTTAATTTCTAGTTATATTTTAAGAGAGTTTTTTATTTTATTTTATTTTTTATTTATTTATTATATTTTTTAATTTTAGTATGTATGAGATCATTCATTACTATTACCTATTGCCCACAACTGTGTGGCAGATTGTAATATCTATCAATAAATAAATCTATCAAAAGAAAAACAAAAAAAAATTTCTAGTTGTTTGGACGAAATTTATGATTTATGATAAAATATATCTCAAAAATCATTAGACGTATTTATGTCTACTATCACTAAAAATAAAGCTGGTTTATTTGACTATAAAGTAGTTATAACACTTATCTTCTTAGGAATAGTAGTTCATTATATTTTCTAAAATAAATTGGTTTTTAGTTGCTCGAACAAAATTTCAAATCCGAAATTCCTATTCCTGTTCAAGTATCATAAAAACTACTACTCTTACAAAGACAGACATCTGTACGTCTAATGATTTCTGAGATTTATTTTTTCATTAATCAAACTTTATGATATTCACATATGAATATGAAATGCTGTCCGAACAAAAGAAATCCATTTTATTTTAACAAATGTCATGAAAGCTACTACTCCTACGAAAATAAACATTATGATCTACTTTTTAGTACATTCAACTAATTTAATATGAGTGCTATAAGAAATTTGTACGTCTGAGATATAGTTTCCCAGAAATTAATTTTAAAAAATTGGTTTTTCGTGACCTTGTTATTAAACGTTGCTTTTTAAAAAAAATTGTCTTGGAAACAATTGGACGTAAAAAGCTCTATTAGAGGGTTTAGGAAATGTACTGAACTTCAAATGATGTTATTTCAGATTTTCTAGTGTTGTAGGTAGTTTTAAAGATGGAGAACGAAGAAGAAAGGAGTTAAAAAATTTTTTTTTAGCGTTGTGAAACAGACTCGTTAATTTCGACTAGTAATAGTTTTCATTGAAGAAATAATAAATTGGGGTGAAATAATTGATTTTTTTTTCCACCGGACTCTTGTTCTAAGAGTCCTAGAATGAACACACTTTTTAAGGTTCCATTGACGTATTGTGGGTCCTATTGTGGTAAAAAATTTTTTTTTTTAATTTACTCTTATCTGGCGATTTCTATCGTTATCGTAAAGGTAATTAACCTATTCTTACCACAGAGAGAGGGTCATGCTTTCCTCTCGTCAGACCACTATGGACTAAAAGACAACCACCAGACCGGAATCGGACCAGAAGCCTCGCAGTTAATCGGTTGCTAAAATGACGCATCATCTTCCTCAGCTACGAGGTCCTCTGGTGACTTGAGCTGTTTTTGTATGATTTTGTCTTTTTCTTTATTGATGTAGGAATACCTGACTTATTCAGAATTTTATTCCTATCCTAACTCTAAAGATTACTTTTTTTTACATCTAGAAATCATTTATATAAATAATGGTCTCTTTATATCAATATTTCCAGCGTTATGCCGACTCCCTAAGATTCATATTCAATGTGTTTGACATTTGCTAAAGAAGGATACCGAACCCGCCTTTTTTGGTTATGATAAACGACCGCAAAGCCACGTGTAGGTAAGAGTAGGAAAAAAAGGATCGGTAGAAGAAGGGGAGGATGCGAGGCCAATACCTGAGGACGAAGAAAAACCCGGAGGCGAAGAAAGGACAAAGCCGAAGGCAATATATAAATATAGAGCCGAGCAGGGTCATTATTTTTTATCCTGCGGGACCCCGTTGGAAGCCTTCCACAACCGCCTCGGGGATCCGCGCAAACAAACATGATCATCTCCCTTTATCTTGAGCCCTCCCTAACTTACCCTTATTGCCTATCTACCCGTCTATTACTTTCCATAACAGTTTTATTTTACCTCCGGGCACGTATTTATATTGTTTTACCGAGAGAGTAAGAATTCGTGATAGTGCACCTTCATTCAGAAGAATTCTTTAGGGCAAGGCCAATGTTTTCATTATAGAATCAAATCAAAAACGCTACTGATTACCTTAAAATGGTTAATTATTTGAATTGATTATTTATTAAATTTATAAATAATAAAATACACTTTTGTGCAATAAAGGGTCCAAATAAAAATCTTGGATAATATTGATCAAGATCGTTGTTGCAAAAGTAATTATCTATGGTAGAATGAGTCAAATGAGTACATAAAACATTCCAGGAGATGTACATTTTTCAAATAATTCCAAAAACTAACTAAATACGCCCCAATTTTATAGTAATGGGTAGGATATATTTTTTTTTTCCGGAAATGTTATTTATTTTTAAATTATCAGACCAATTTGGACATATGGAATTGCTCTGGGGCTCCACCAAACCATCAAATTCTTCCCGCATCCAATCGTTACAATCCAAAATCCTACGTAAAATCCTTGATGCTCCTTATTACGTCACAAATAAACTCATTCACAAAGACCTTAACATCCCATTCGTTGCAGATTTGACCCAAAACAGATATGCGTCTTTTCATTCCAAACTCCTTAACCATCCTAACCCATTAATTCTTAATCTTTCATCCTTAACAATCCCTGATAATCCTCCGAGGCGTCTGAAAAGAAGATGGCCACGGGACCTTCTAATTTAAATTAATGTTTGAAGTACCACCAATGGGTGGTTCCTTCCCAAGATTTTCAAGTGTATATGAAACATACTATATATTTACCTATTGTATTATTTTGTACAGTTGTAAATTACATTAAAGAAATAATTAAAAAAAAAATTTTAAATTGCAATACACAGCCGTCCATAGCTCAGTGTTTGAGCACAGTCATACCATTCTGAGATCTATTAGCGGTGCAGGTTCGAATCCGGCCTGGGGCGTTGTCTTTTTTATTGAGTGGCTGTCCCACAAAATTTAAAAACTTTGACCACCAACCATGGCTAATATAATGAGAATACAAATAAATGAATTTATAACTGGCTATATGGAAAATTCCAATGCCATTAAAATATTTTTTAAAAAGTAGCAATACAGGGCCGTCCATAGCTCATTAGTTGTGCACAGTCTCTTACCATTCTGAGATCTATTGGCGGTGCAGATTCGAATCCGGCCTGGGACGTTGTCTTTTTTCATTGAGTGGCGTTCCCACAAAATGAAAAGCTTTGTAACCATAAAATGTATGTCTTTTTGTGCTATATTCTAATATTCTTTATAAAGTGAGATTCCTTACTTAATTGTATTTGTTAATGTTCTTTAATAATGTTTTATATTCATTAATTCTTAAATAAATTGTATGTGTCCAATAATATTTCTTAAAAATCCAGCAAAATGCGCCAACTGTGATGGCTCTCACCCAGCGAACTACA
>NW_027107708.1:353328-356351 GCF_000696795.3 Halyomorpha halys | reverse complement strand
AATCCATAGACAAAATAATAAAATTTCTCAAAGAAACACAACTTTATACTAAAATATAATCCACCGATACCGACCAGTGTAAAAAGGAAATAGTCTACATTCAACTATAAGTCAAGAAGATAGATGAAGTAAAAAGGGTGTAATAACCTAGATGTTGATTGCCCTGAATAAAAATCTAATCTAATCTAATCTAACTTTAAATTCTCCATTTATTTCTTTTTTTACTTGGTTGATAACTAAGTTTCGTTATTGAAAATAATATATATTTTATTAATCGTTTATTAACAGAGCTCTTCCATAAGAAACACGCTTAAAATACCGTTTAGGAGAATAAAACATACAGTAAATTATTTTATCGTGCTTAATATGTGCTGAAGTCAGTCAGGATTTGCTTTTTATGTCTTAAGGGCTGTAAAACAAGATAGGAGTTGTATAAAGCAAGGGAATATAAATACATAAAAGGTAGATTATCAGTGGAAAAAGTCATAAAAAGGAATAAAAGTGCTTGAATAGACTTTAATACGAAAAGAGACTTTTTTGCATGAAAAAAGTTTTATCATTTGAATATCATTTTTTTCCTCATGAGAATAATTCTCCCATCAGTTTTTTTCCAATTAATCCCAGATGAGTGGAATGTTTGGAGTCAATCCTGATTCTTTTTGAGTATATATATATATATTTTTTTTTATATATATACTAACATTTACTAAGTAATATGATATAACAGTATACTTTATAACTATAGCATATCGGTGGCTTACTTCACAGTTGTACTGTGTACATTTCCACTTACTTTACACAAAATACAATTAAAGGGTCTTTTAGGAAAATTAATTGAAAAGTTGTAATTTTCCCGAAAGAGAGAAACTTTAGTAGAAGTTTTCGTAAAGCTATTGGAAATGTACTTCGCAGTACTTAGAAGTAAGCCAATGATTTTCGTTTTTTTTTAACGATTCCTTTTTAACTTAACCATTTAGATTACTATTTTTTGGTACCTGAAGACATGTGACGAAAGAATGTGATTTCCGTAAGTACAAATTTCTTGTTGTAGTGTTAATTATAAAAATTACAATCTTGGCAAATGTATGGAAGCAAGATGAATGGCGATTGACTCATGGCTTTCGATCATGATGGCTTAGAGATATTGCTGATATAAATGGTCTATAATTTACAGGTTTAAGCCCTTCAAATTTTTTTTTAAATAATACTTAATTTGTATGTATGGCTTGGTATAAGTCATTCTTTTTATAATCACCTAACAGTGAAAAAATTAATAAAACAATTAAATTTAAATTATAAATAGCTTCATTATTTCATAAAAGCCACTCTTATTTTTTAAAAAATAATTTGTAAGAAGGAGAAAGACTGAAGTCAGCGTCGGCACACACGGAAGCTACATTATTTACAAAGTGTTTTATATTTGACGGCACCCCAACCACCATCTCGTAGATTAAATTAACAATTACATTACCATTCTGTCTTTTTTGTTCCAACAGTCTACAACCATCTTCTATATAAATCTAAATATAATCAGGTTTAATATATACGCTTTATCAAAATTCCCTATCAACTACCAAAATCAACCTTATTATTTTTTATTAGACTAATGTTTTGAAATTTGGAATTAAAATAAATAGTATTGGAAGCTTTCAGTAAATTTTCACAACTTTGTAAAGAAAATTTTTATATTCATGCTGTGTAATACGTAATACGTGTTTTGGTATTGCTGAAATTATTGTCTCTTTTCTTTTTCTCCTTTATGCTTATTTGAAATATCTGTTGGTTTAAAATTATTTTCCTGCTTAATTATTTTATAATATCTTTTTATAATCCTTTAATGGTAAATTGGAAAGCTCTCGCTAATTGGTGGATTTTGGTTGGTTTAAACCTAAGCTGTTTGCGTTATATATATATATATTTTTTTGTTACGTTTAATTGTACTTGTAATAGACGATACCGAAGCAATTAATGGCGGCAGTGCATGCGAAGAAGGTAGCTGGAAGAGAGAGAGATAGAAAGAAATGCTTTATTCATTTATGCTGCCAGAATACATCGGGTTGCTACATTACACAGCATACTGATCAATCCGTGACTGGACATATATAAATTACATATTTTTATATGATATAGTATAATAGAAAGATAACATTTTTTTCTTTTCAGTTTTCTTTTACAATGAATATCAGTCTACAAACTAACTACAAGTTTTTCAATTTATTCCTTTTCTTTCTTTCCCTTCCATTTCACAACCCCTATTTCATTTGATCAACAAATTTCCCTATATAACAAATATTAAAATATTTAAAAATAATAAAGTAATAGATAAAACAACAAATAAGATATGCGATGCATGCATGCCATCCCTTCTCTGGATAAACACCCATACTCATTAATTTCCATGCTTGTGGTGGTGTATGATTCCCAGGGAGTCAAGTATTATATTCTCTGTCATAAGTTATAATAAATTAATTAATGTGGGTACGAAACATGGGCAGTTTGGTTGAAGGAAGGAAATTGAAAACTGTTGGGAGGTCTCTCTCTCTCTCTCTCTCTCTCTCTCTCTCTCTCTCTCTCTCTCTCTCTCTCTCTCTTACAAAAATAAAAAAAAAAAAAAAAAAAAAAAAAATCGTAGTACCCCTTTTGGCGCTACAATGTATGAAAAATCACGTTTTCCAATAAATTGTTCACATACAACAAATGCATTGGTGCTCAAAAACAAATAATCACGTAACAAAATTTGTCCAGATTTACTAAGGTTTTTTTTTTTTTTAAAGATGTTCAAAATAGATTCCAAAAAACTTTAAATAACTTTAATTTAAATAACTTTAAGCTCTCCAGAGTCTATCAAATTTCAATCAAAGCGGACCTACGATAGACAAAATTCATAACTATCTAGACATACTAAAACATCATAAAAAAAGTGTTTCCTTTCTCTGGACTCCGGGGCACTCAGGAATAGCTGGAAATGAGGCAGCGGATAAAGCGGCTAAAGAGGCTGCTACAATGAACGTTCCACCACTCCA
>NW_027107708.1:345366-352768 GCF_000696795.3 Halyomorpha halys | reverse complement strand
CTAGGAATAATTTATTTTTATTTTTACTAAATTAAACAGGACCATTACTTAAGCCTTTAATGGTATTCTTGTATTATTTGATTCAAACTTTTGTTTGATTCTTTTTTGCACTTTATTATTAGAAGATAAATTTTGGTTTGATATTATTTATTATTTCTTGTTTTTTTTCTTTCTACTATTTATTCTTATTATTGTTTTGTAAATGGATATTATGTTGTTAAAATGTTATTTAAAAAAATTCTAATATGGACTTTATCGTTCTTTATAAATTTATTATTAAGAGTTACAGTTAGGTTAATAATTATTTATTTTTTAATTTATTGATAATTTGCTTTCTAGTTAAAGAAACTAAATCTGAATGTTTATTTTCAATATTGTTCTACTGAAGGGATTCACCTAATTGTCTGTGTGTGTGTGTGAAGGGCCAAATAGAAGGAATTTTTGGATTTAGCGCAATTTGAAACATATAATTTAGAAATTTTTTACATGCTTTTAATTTACTGAATTCTTCCTTTCACCTTAAAAAAATATTATTTCCAAGGGGATTTAAATTTCCCAACATAAGAACTATGGCAAACGGAGAAAGGGGGTGGGGAATAGGAAGTGCGAAGTGGAAGAGTGGCTTGAGGGGGTGCGAGGCATGTCAATTAGTAAAGGGGTGGTTTTGGCTTCCAGGTCACGTGACAGAGCTGGGTCTCTCGAACCTGGATTTATTGTTTACTGCGCTCCAGGCTGTGGTGGAGCTAATGATTTTAATGAAGAAATATTGTTGCTCGTTGGAGTCAGTTTCCAAGCTACACATTGCAATTCGAGAGAAAGTGCTTGATTAATTAATATTACCTGAATACTGAAATATGACCAAGAAGGTTAGATAAGTCGAGGAGTCAATTTCTAAGACAACATTTGTTTGCTACTTTCCAGTTTCTCATTATACAATACTAAATATAATATAATATTTTGTCTTTCATAAGGATCCTTGGGAACAGGTTATTATTGCTTCCCATGCCATTAAATTGGCAAATAATAGTAATCAATGTATTAATTAATAATAAAATGAATCTTATGATTTCGTTAAAAAAAATGTTTTGAGATCATATTTCAAATTTACATTGTCATATTCATGTCATAATTAGATCATACTTTTTTGAAAATATTTCTAATGCAGTGCACTAATCAACCAAAATTTACTAACCACATTACTTTTCACTGATAGTAATCTATTCATATATACTCAAGTGAGTTTTAAGACTAACTATTGTTATTGTTATGTTTTTAAAAAACCTTCTAAGGCTTTCTAACCGTGTATAATACATTTGTACTATTGTTATTTCGGAAAATATTATAAATCCTCCATAGTTTAAATTTAATCTTTTTTATTACTATATAAAATTAAATTAAATCTGTACCATGTCAACCCATGAGGGGTTTAGTACTTTCTAAGGAAGTATACTACACCAAGGGTTGTGCAAGGAGGTGATTTGGTCAGAAATACACAAAACCACAAGGTTTCTCCTTAAAATAAATCAATAAGGCGCGACCTACAGTACCTGTTCAACATTGTAGTAACGCAGGATAGTATACCCAACTCCCCTGAACATAACCACCTGTGTTCTACTTTTATATACTAACTATTACTCCTATTATAATTTAAAAGAATTAATTTACATTGTAAAGATTAAGTAAATGTATGCAATTAATTAAATGCCTTACTTAATAGATGAAGTAATTGTTATGATTGTTCATATTTAAATAGACCTATATTTATCTTGTTCAAAATATGACGCAATTAAAAATTATTTACTATTACATTTTTAATCAATATATTTAATTATTATTTCTATTCATTTATAAAAATTACTAGTTTTTTCATTGGGCTTATATTCAATATCTGAATAAGACGTTAGTATATAATTCTATAAATTACGGTTTAACTTTTGAAATTTTTTATTTAAATATTGATCATTTTCTATTTGGTTTTTCGTTTGAGGTATTGACATTTATTCTATAAAACAAATTTATGTTATTAATTTAAAGAGCTGATATGTGTGTGTACAAAAATTCAATTTCTTAAAAAATTCTTAGAGATATTCTAAAAAATGTAAACATAGTCCCTATATATAACTGCTTTGCTTGAAAAGTAGCACATTTAACGAAAGTATATATATATATATATATATCTTATTTTGTATTTCTCGTACTCTATAGACTAGTTAATTTTTGAAAGGTCTACTAGCTTTGGGGTAGTCTTTAGAGAGACCACAGTTGAGAAAGAAACACCTGTCTACAGTGATTTCTTTAGTAAAAGTCAATTTCAAAATTATGGAAAAAGTATACCATCGTAGTCAACAGTCTATAAATGCACCATATTAAATGGAAAAAATATAAAAACTCTAAAATGAAATGGTAAACTTGAGTGTTTGAAAAAAATTCTTCCATAATTAGAAAATATCATTTAATGAAGCTTTTTTCCTATATTCGTCGGTTTACATTTTAATGTAGTCTACATACACTTATCTACTCCTTTTAGTTTGTTAAAATGCATTCAAATTACATTATCATATAATTTTATTAAATAATAATTATTTTTATTAAATAATAATTATTTTTATTAAATAATAATTATTTTTTGTATAATGTTTCAAGGAGTGTCATATACATCTTAGCTGTCACATTATCAAGTCAGTACCTTAGTAGTTGACATCATAGCTGTCAATGTCAATAAGCATGTTTGCTGTCAATATTAGATTAGGCAGTGTGACATAGACACCTAAATTATCAGGGATACACTTTGAAATAATTGTAAAAAAAGTAGAATAAAGTTTTTAATATTAAAAAAAAACACAAAACCAGATGCTAGAGACCAGATACCCTAAAAAGTAGGAGGGAAAATGTAAAAACTCAAATAAAGTATTTTTTTCTAATTATTAAAGCATATTTTAAAGGATACCAGGTATTACTTCATTTTCTACTTTGTATTTTTACAAAATATATGATACTTTTGGGTTATTATGACCCCGTTTTTGTAATGGTAATTTTTTAAGCACATTTACTCATTCTATTGTGCAAAATACAGATGAAAATTGAGAAAAAAATTAAATAGAAAAAGCGTATTTAATAAAGAATATGTGAATTCCTTTGTGATGATAATTACTTCCGTGTGTTTTAAAAGCAATTCAATTCAACTTTAATTTTCCTTTTCTTAAGTCTCAAGATTCAAAGAAGTGCATATTTAGCATAACTTTATCCCCTTAGGACAGGGCATAGCTAATGGAATCCCATGGAAATTTATATCCAATGTATTTCCCAAGAGGAAAAGCCCGGAATTAAGGTTCTTCCTGGGGGTGGAAATCTTCACCTATTATACTTCATCTCGATTCCTTGGCCTCATGTATAAAATAGCCGTTGAAAACTTTACATTTCAACGAGGAAATCTATTTTCCAAGATGGTCCTGAAGTAAATTGAATTTAATTATGAAGGAAAAATTTTATTTCAAATTTAATAAAACTGAAAGAGTAGATAGGAATTTGTGTCTGATGTATTTATTTTATTTTTACTTAAATTAATTTTTTTTTATCTTACGGGTAAATTATTTAATTATTTAGTCAGTGTTTATTATTTTATTTATTTATACAATTTGTTTTTAGGGAATAACCCTACGAAAATACAGCCTATCCCCAAATACAACATACACAACATTTTTGAATCTATCACTTAATATATTAAACTTTTTTTTTAATAAATAATTCAAACTTTATCCATTATAGTCTCAAAACTTTTTATTTCTGTTACAAGTCCGACGTTTCGGCTAATCCAGCCATCTTCATGGACAATCGACTACAAAACAAATCAATTTCTATGAAACATTATAAAACATTAGGTAAAAGATATTTTTTTGTTAATAAGTATATCCCACATATGTTTAATTACCTAATTAGTCAAATATTCACTTAAAACAAAGTCAAAATCACTTATCATCAGACACTATTCCTTAAAACTTTTATCACAACAATGCTTGTAACCTTCCTCCACTCAGTTCAAACATTTAAAATTATTTATCATAACTACATTTTTGTAAATTTTCCTCTTTATTTCATTAGCAAAAATCCTATCAAATCCAAATAAAACTTTTTTTTGGGGTAAGATTCAAATCGTTGAGAACAATGAAAAAAGCTAAAAACAACATTAATATTATAATTAAATCCTAAAATTATCAATGACAATAAAAGTAGTATTCTTAATATTTAATTGCCTAAATACTATATCAAATTATCTAAATATAAGATCTAAGTAATTTCATAAAAATATTAAGTTATATTATAACAGGAGTATTTAATAATCAAGTTAATTAGTGTATTAACTTGATTATTAAATTTAATATTAAATAATTTAACTTTAAATAATATAAAGTTAATAATCAAGTTAATACACTAAGTCTCCTTAATTCACATCAGAAATGAAATAGTCCTAATTCCTAATACCATCAATCTTTCTTTTTAAAATTTACTTATCCCATTGACACCTTTCCTCTTCAAAGTCTCCTCCTCAAGGAGGAATGTCATTCATTAGTTGATATATTAAATTAATATCTTAATAATTCATTATGATTTTTTTTGTCGTTAAGTTAATTTTGAGTTATCTAGACATACAATATGGATGATCTAAACTGTGACATAAATAACTAAGTCATAACCCGAATATTTCGTCTATTTCTTATCTGATTAATCAGATATATTTAATTGAGTAAAATTAAAATTCAGATATTTTGAATAAATATTTATATTATTTAAATTTCTTGAGACAAGGTAAATATTTATTAAATAAATCAAAACTTGTATCCTTTTTTGTCTCAACACTTTTTATTTTTTACCAGTCCAACGTTTCGGCCATTTTAGCCATCCTCAATGACATCTTCAATTATAATTTCTTCCTCACATTAAATTTAGAGTTACTTTTGCAGGCTATTCTGCCTAGGTCATTCTTTAATTATAAGTTAAAAGCCTATTTTTTAAATTTAAAATCATAAATATTTAATTCTTCTTATATAAGATTATCCACACAAATTCACTACCATCTCTTGATCTCTTGATGGTAGTGAATTTGTGTGGATAATCTTATATAAGAAGAATTAAATAGATATTTATGATTTTAAATTTTTAAAAAATAGGCTTTTAAGTTATAATTAAAGAATAACATGGGCAGAATAGCCTGCAAATGTAACTCTAAATTTAATGTGAGGAAGAAATTATAATTGAAGATGTCCTTGAGGATGGCTAAAATGGCCGAAACGTTGGACTGGTGAAAAATAAAAAGTGTTGAGACAAAAAAAGATACAAGTTTTGATTTATTTAATAAATAAATATTTATATTTATTCGAACCTCCATATTAATATTCAATTATTCGCACTAAGAATTGTTAACAATAATTTCAATCCTTTCTGGATTTAACTCCCTAAAATCTGCAACTTTAAAGTTAATTATTAACAAAATAACTAATAAAAAATAAATAAAATGACTAAGTGATAAATCTCAGATATTTGTAAATTATTTTGGTAAAATAACCAAATGAATGAATTCTCCATTGGTTTTTTTTTTAAAGGAATATAGAGTTAAATTTGTAGCGAATTTTAGAAACTATTAAAGCTAATCTATATTTTTATAATAAAATAATATAATAAATGATATGACATATAAATTATTTTATATTATAATTATAATGTTTAAAAGAATTGTTTGATATCAATATAAAAAAGTATGATTTATGGTTGTAGATATATGAAAATAAGTGATTATCTCGAAATAAAGAGTGAAGATGTACTTATGAAATTTTTGATGTTTTCTTGAAATTTTAAACCATATAAAATTGTTATAACTCTAACAATATTTAATAATCAAATATATTTTCAACACCTGCTGCGTACATCAAGTTCATACCAAATTCGATATTCACTCGAACTAATATTTGAATGTCAGTATCAGCAAAGCGATCATGCCAGGAAAAATATATATCGACGAGAAACCAGTCAGAAAGCTGCTGTGTTTATTCAACATTTAAAGTCGTATGGTTTCGACGTAATATCGACATTGGTATTTATTCTATATTTATTTATTTATTATATTTATCTGTTATTCGCACCTGTCAAAAGTATAGAAAACCTGTAAATTAAATGAATATAAATTATATTATAGGGCCTGGTAAGCTTGGAAGATAGAAATTCTAGCTGTTTTGATTTTAAACAGATAACGTCAGTTAACGTGGCATTAAACAAGGAGATCTCTCATCCAACTCCATTTTAACCTGGTTCTGGTATTCAAAACCATATGGGTTACTCTCATGGTCTGAAAGAGTGAGTTAGTCAGTGTTAATCATCGCTTGTGGTTTATATCGCAAACCAAGGATTGATATACATTCAGATTGGTTATAAACGATCTCAGGATACACTATTTTTGTGAAAGAAATTAAGAATTAATTATAATTACACTGCTCTACTTGCCATAAGCACTTCAATTCTCTGGGTTTTTTTTCTTAGCTCCTTTAATTTCTTTGATATTTACAGAGAAAATATATATGCATATTTAGTGCCCTTCCAAATTCTCATTGGCTTAGATTTACATTTCAATTTTTTTTATATATATCTCTGGTGAAAGTTCTTTTCGAATTCAAGTCTCAATTAAAAACTTACAAAAATTATTGAAAATAATTCTTTATCTTGTCAGAACAAGGCTGTATGACAGTTTAAAATAGATCCCAGAAAAATAAAATCAATGTGGTGGATAAAAAAAAAAAACTCAAAATAAAAACAGAGAACTTTTAATGACTTTCGTAACTCTGAAAGAGTTGGTGGCTAAAGTTTACCTAATTATTTGTTTCGCTTCTTTTAACTTATTAATATGTTTATTTAATTTATTTATTACTTTTTAAAACTTATTTATTTGTTTTTAATTGTTTTGCTGCAGTTGCTGTTTTATTTTTGACTTATTTTTATATTTATATTTGATAATATATTTTAATTAGCATTGCATTTTTGTAACGGATTGAATGTGTGTTGTAGTTCAATAGAGAAGGAAGGCCTAAGATAGGGAAATAGAGAGCATAGTGCAGATAAGGCTAAAATATACAATATTGTAGTTATAATAGCTTCAATGAAATTACTAAATATTAGAAAAATAAAATAATAATAATAAAAAAAAATAAAATGATCATAAATAAATGAAAAAAAAGTACATAAAAATAATAAAAAAAAAACAACAGAAGAATAAAGAAAATGAACATAATTAAACTATATACATGAAATAATAAATAAATAAAATAACAATAACAATAAAAATAAAATAATCACTACAATATATAATAAGTAAACTTAAAATTTGATTTTAATTAAGTTAAAGGACTAATAAATTTTG
>NW_027107708.1:343293-345185 GCF_000696795.3 Halyomorpha halys | reverse complement strand
TTAAATATAAAGTTTTATAAAAGCATTGATGAAAAAAAATACATTTAAGTTTAAATTACAGCTTTAAATAAATTTTTTTACAAATAATTACAATTTTTTAATAGTGTTACTGTGGCAAAAATGATTTTTTTCCTTTTTTTTTTCGATGTCTAGGCCCCATTAATATCCTTCTTTCAAATATCTAGTCATCCTATTTGATTGTGTTATTTATTTTTATTTTTTATCAAATAAATATTTTTCCTCTTCAATCAATATGAGTAATGATTACAAAATTTAAATACAATTAAACCATTTCGTATTCTCACTGGGATCCCGTATTGAACCGATGAAAGTACTCAAACGACATTTTAACAGGTTGATTTGACACGGCAACAAGAATGGATCGACTAGGTCCCATGCTAACAAGATGATACTCCTTTCCCCAGGACCTGGAACCGGGAGAGAAAAAGAAAGAGCGGAGAAATAAAAAAAAAGGGGGGTTTGTAATTGACAGGAGGCCGCTGAAACAAAAAAGTTTCTCTCGCAAAGGGACCATCCGTCTTCTCACTCATTCCTCATTTACCCTCTCGCTCTTGCCAACTTCAATACTGCCAACTTTATATCTAAATTATTTTGCCCTTGCTAATTAGCATTTTACCTTTACTTTCCTTTGAGGGGTATTTCAATTAACTACACTATATATTGTATATTTAATTGGAAAAAAAGAAATAACTTTAGTCATTTATTACTTTTAAAAAGCAAAAGTTTAGTTGTTTTTTTTCCACAAATTTTAATACATACCTGTAAGGTAGCATTAATTTATAAGACTATTTAACAATACTGCAAAATATATACATAGAAAAAAAGGAAACCTGCCCTCTGGTTTACATGGATAACCACATAATACTCGCTACCACAAACTAGTACATATTTTTTTATGATATTCTAGCAGAATTCATAAAATCTACTTCACCTACGATGATCAATGCCATACTACGTTATAGTACATTACATTAGCTTTTATTTGAGTACTGGCAGACCTCATAGCACCTCTAATGGTTCCTTAGTAGCCACGGGGTAAGGCACGTGCCTAATACTTTATATTACATTAATTACCTTTAATTTGAAGGCTAATAGACATCAGCACGTCTTATGATTCCTGAGATATAGTTTTCCTAAATAAATTCACCTAATGATTTTTCATTATTTGGTTATAAAATGATGCTTTTTAAAAATATTTAACTCGGGAACTACTTAACGTAAGCTGTACTAAAACTAAAGCTCGTATGTTAGAAAATTTCCTCTTCCTAAAATGGCTTATGTCAGATTTTCTAGTCTTCTTGGTAGTTTTAATGATATGGAGCATGGAATGAAAAATTCATTTTTGTTTTAACGTTTTTTAACAACCGCTATTTTTTATTCAACTAACTATATTTGGCAGACTCAACAATTTAGACAAGTTATTACGAATATTAAAAAGTAATCGAAAGTGAAATAACTGACTTTTCCACCGGACTCTTGTATTATTGGTTCCGAACTCATTTTCTGCGTCATTAAAAACCAGAGGTGCAAAATAAAATATTTTTTGTACACGCAAAATTTTCTATTTTTTTTTTCCAGATCTCCAGGTTCCTTTTTCATAATGAACAGTGTGTAAACTACCAAACAACGTTGCAAACAAGCACTACTAATTTTTGTTTCATGATTCAAAAAATACTTAAACAATAACTTACATAAAATATGTTACCCAACATTGTAGAAATTAGTATTAGTAAAAATTACTTTGTAATTTATTATTAAACATTTCCCTTGTTGGACATTGATATTTAAAGACCTAGAACCACCTCCAAAGTTTTGTTTCAAAATCTAGGAAACATATTTGGGATCCGCTTCCTCTAAGTTCAAACAAGTTG
>NW_027107708.1:339877-343123 GCF_000696795.3 Halyomorpha halys | reverse complement strand
TTATACAACTTTATATTTATATTTCATTAATTATGTTATTTTATACAGCACCTAAAAATTAGGCAAATAAATTATGTTATTT
Organism: Halyomorpha halys; assembly: GCF_000696795.3. NCBI lineage: Eukaryota > Metazoa > Arthropoda > Insecta > Hemiptera > Pentatomidae > Halyomorpha > Halyomorpha halys. Next base: position 343,041 of record NW_027107708.1, on the reverse strand, counting down.
TACTCACATATTTAATTACCTATATATACGTTTATATACCTATATATCAATTATTTACTTTAATCTTGCTATTTATTCACTGGTCATCCTGTTTTATGTTCTTAGCCCAGATGAAGGCTAGAAATTCTGGCTGAAACGTTGGCACTAATAAATAAGTTTTGTTTTATTATGTGAAGTATTTTTTTTTTTTTACTGTACTTAGGTATTCTAACTGACGTGAGATCTCTCGGCTATCTTTATCTGATATTTTCTGTAGCGATGCTTGTATAGGTGAAAAGTTGACCTTGAATACTCAATGTTATATTTAGTTTTATTATTTGTTATAATTAGCTTTCCTACTGTTAGAAAAATATAAATATATAAAAAACAAAGAAAAAGGAAATTTAAATCATACAAATTTTTAAAAGGTATTAGCACCTTAAAATGTACTATGTATCGATTATAGCCTTGTGGAAAATTGTACATAAAAATTAATATATAACAACTATAAAAAAACAAACTAATTACTGATATTTAATATTCTATGTCCAACTTCTTCCTTATTTTTAAAGGGACAAAATAAAGTTCAAGTACTTCTAATGTTCATATTACCGAAATATAATCAGGAGTGATGTTAAGGATTAAAATAGAAACAGTTATTAACAATTACCTCATTAATTAAATAAAGTATCTACTTATAAAATCGAAATATTTTGTCATTAATCTTATGTTAAGAATTACAATTAGTAGCAAACAAATCATTTTTTTTTCAAACTTAACGTTTGGATTCCGGACAGCTTTTAAACAAGTATGAAAAAAAAGCATCGACTGTGTTTAGTTTGGACTACTTATGAAAAAATCGAGTTTTAAAAATAGAAAATAATTAATAAAATAATCTGAATTAATTTATAGGCATTATTTTCACTCAAATACCCCAAAAAATAAGGTTAAAAAATTTAATAAACTTTTTTTAAATTAACAGTTCAAAAAATAATAGATGAAACTTTCCATGATTCAATTTTTATAAATTATCAGGAGGAAAATGGTTATTATAAAAAAAAAATCTATAAAAATCCAACTACTGGGACTCCCTTCTTCTATATAATAACCCATACCAAATTTATGTTAATCTTAAATTTCAATTTAACTTTTTTTTTTTTTGGTCATACAATAACTGCCATGAATGAAAAATTTAAACATCAGATATCATCGAAAAAACAATTAATTACTGTCCCATTCATAAAGAAAAAAGAAAATTACGTTCTAGATTCATCTCTCATGAGTAATGATTAATGGATGGTCACATTGGAATGGAAATGAAGCTAATGATTTTTGCTTACTCATATTTGATCGTTAATTCAACCGGTGCTATTGTCAAATGAATAATGAATAGTCGCCCAGCCTCAGGTGCAAATTGGGCTGCCGATTACCTTGAATAATAAACGGCAAATATTGAAAAAAAAAAAAAAAAAAAAGTGAAATTTCTCAACCAGCAATATTGGGAAAATGGTCTAAAATCATGATTCAAAAATAAAATCATGAGAAAATATATATCACTAAAATAGATTGAAGGACAATATCAGCACAGAATGTAAAAATAAAGATAAAAACAATTATAATAAAAATACAGTATATAATAGAATTATAATAAAACTTACTTTTGCAATCAATAACGTATAAAAACAAGAAAATATGTCACTACAAACCTGTCGTTAAGCCCTATACGGGACGGAAACCACATGCTTCCCCAGTCTGGAAGAAGTACTGAGAATAGAACGAAGAATCATAAGAAAAATCTACGGCCCCAAAAAAACACAAGAAGGATACAGGCTAAGACCTAAAAAAAATCTACAAAGTACCTAGAAAATAAAGATCAGGAGACTGACATTCCATGGACATATGGTAAGAATGGCCACGGAAAACTAAACAAGAAAATATTCAGGCAGATGAAGGAAACGAATAGACTAGGAATAACGAAGCAGGACTGTCTGGACGAAGAAAGATATAGGGAAAGACAGAAGGAAATCAAGGTTCTTGTGGGAAAGAGAAATTTAAAAAAAGGAAGTCGCATGGACAGAAGAAAAAAAATTAAAGGCACGCAGAGATAATGAGGGGAAAATAGAAGGAAAAACTAAAACAAGAGAGAAGCCAAAATGATATTCACCTGGTCCTTAAGGTTCTATGAAAAAAAAAATCAGCATTCAGAATGATTTATTTATTTATTATTATGACTGATTTTCAACTTGTCAAAATAGTATATAAAGGAACAATATTTTATGAATTGAAAGCTGAAATAAAAATTATGCAATTATTGTGGCTACCATATTAAAATAAAAAGTAATTTATTAAAAAAAATGTAATTATGTTTATACTTGTATAAAATGTGTGTGTATAGATATATTCGTGTGTATTTACCATGTATTTGTACTATATATAGATTGTTAGTGTATGTGCAGTAAGCAAACAGTAGGTATATTACGGCTTAATGCTTAGTACCAAGGATCAAGTCCCTGCAGATAGACAGTTCTAGAAACCAAGTCCCTATAGTCAGTGTCATTCAGTCTAAATAAGTGTTTCAGTGTGGCAGTTAGTGTAAATGAATGCTGCTCAGTCCTCAGTAGGACATAGGGGCACAGTTTACAAAATATTTAAAATCAAATAACTTTATTTAAAATGGAATTGATTATTGGAAATTATTTATTCTCGTGAAAGGGTGATCTAAAGTACACTATGATCAAGGTACAACTGTCTTCCCCATACATGCATATGGTGTTTTAGGATCAAGTTTCCTAAGTAAAAAAATAAATTAAGCATCTCAAAACAATAAAAAAATTCTCTTAAAAAAAATGTATAACGGCAAATTTTGACTTATCTTTAGTTATATATTTATCGTTTATACTTGCCCACACTCAGTCGAGAAGCGGGCGAGTTAAATGGAAAAATATATATATAATCACAAAAGAAAAAAAAGAAACAAAACAGTAAAGAATAAATTGCTCCTTAGGCGCCATGTTATTTTTTCACGTGAAAATAACGAAAACCCCGAAACAATATGCCTACAATATACCCCTATATAAACAACTGTCGAATTATGACCACTAGCGAATGCCTTTACATGTAGATAACAGAAAACCTATGATTCAGTTAAATATTATTTATTTTTAAATAGTTCATTTTTATACTAC
>NW_027107708.1:325333-339782 GCF_000696795.3 Halyomorpha halys | reverse complement strand
TAGTAACTAATTCAAATACATAAATAAATTTTTAGTATTTTTTTATAATTCTTTATTTTCTTTAACTCTTTAGTTTTTTAATTCTCAACAAATATAGTGTTATTAACAAAGATCTTGTTATATTTCATAATACATGTTTTATTTGTTTTGAGATCCTTAATTATTTTTTTCAGTTAGGACATTTCATCCCAAAACACTTTGGGAATATATAGGGAAGATAGTTGTACTCTGTTCAAAGTGGACTAATGATCACACTTCATTTTGACGAAAAAAATAATATTCAATAATGAGGTTCATTTTAAATAACAAATAAAATTAAACTAAACAATAAGAAATGGCAAAAAATTTGTGAAATAATCCGAAGAAATATTCGATAATTTGTAGTAGAATATATTGTCGTAAAATTGCCAGCAGTAGAACTAAGGGCATCGACGAGAAATAAAAGACAATTTTGGTTTCAATTAAATTATTTAGCTTAACATTAAATGATTTAAGTAAGTTGATGTTAGTAAATTTTTTTATTACTTATTAATTTTAAGATATACATCTAATATCTTAGCTTCTTGTGCATAAGTATATAATTAAAAATTAGGCTATAGGTTAGTTAAAATGTTAATTCATTTTGTACAGTACAGTACAAATTTATGTAAAAATATGTTATTTTAATACATACTATTTAACTTTTTAATTCTTTGTTTTCCTAAACTGTTTAATTTAAATCCCTTGATATAGTTATAAAACAAAAAAGGATTTTAAAAAATATATGGAGTAAATATTGATTTTAGCTGCAGTAGTATCCCCTATGGGAGCGCGGTACAACCGTGGTAAGGCGCATTGCTACTAACTCCAAGATAATAGTTCACACGATAACTGAGATATAAGATTTTTTTTATGTACGGAAGGTTTTCCAATCCAAGGCTAATTAAGGCATGAACTTTCCAAATATACTCAAAAGCACAGCAAGAGATAGTTGTATTGATCGAATTAAGTCCGTAATGCAGTTACAACGTCTCGTATCAGATGAATTTTGTATTGGTTTGTAAAGAATATAGTTTTGTTGCGAATGTTATATTCATAATGCTATAGTATTAAGATTTTTCGTCTTGTTGTTAAATACTTAATTAATATTTTTAGTTTGGACACGCCCTGAAACTATCTCTGTATGTATATAATTAAATACCGAATGGAAAATATCTTTTCTTTTTGTTTTTCCGATTAAAAAAGTACGAAAATAATTTGTTCGTCATTTCCTCCCTTACCTATACTCCACCCACAGAGGTATTAACTCTTTCATAAGATGGATGTTTCGGATTGAGCAATGCTTCATGGTGATGTATCGGCTATGAGGAAGCAAACTCAAGCCAGCAATCGTTTATTCAGGTAAAAGCCAATAAACGAAGAGCTAACAAGCCGTAAATCCTTTACGGGAAGACGACTCCACCTGAGCCAGCGATATTTTGCTGTACTATATCTACTTAACAGCTTCTTTAGCATTTTATGTCAAGGGGCTTAATCGGGTACTTATCTTGGTTATACTAAAATATACAAAAAATAACAGTAAATGAGGATATAAACAAAAATATTAGTGTAAAAGTAATTCATAAAGCTTAACGCATTAGACAACCAACTCTAGTAAACACTATCAACTTCTTCAGGGATGCGACGACCGTGCGAGGTACAGCGTGGATCCCAGAGCGCTCGGTTTGGAACGTTGTGGTTTTGATTCCCACCTGCGCCAGTTAATTTATTTCTCGAAGGTCCTTCAACACCTTCAAATTAGCCACCAGGGATTGGAAAAAATGCCGGACTAGTTCCCCCCCTAGTTACCAATACCTCATCCTTACTTTTAGTCCAAATGCTTTGGAGAGAAAAAATAAATTATTTCGCAAAAAAATAAGTTTTGATTACTTTAAAAAAACTAAATATAGTTTTGTAACTAGTGTCAAAAGTTGAGAAAAATTATAAATTTATTTATTTATCAGGGCTAAGAAAAAAGACAACATAACAACCAATGAATACAAAAATAAAAAGAGAATGATTAAAGTAAATAATTGTTCAGAATGAAAATTATCAAAATGGAAGAAGCAGAAAATAAAATGTATATAATGTATAATTACTTATATATACGTTTTATTTTTCACTTCTTTCATTATTTTATTTTATTAATTTTCATTTTGTACAATTATTTACTGTAATCATTCTGTATAAATTTTCTGTTATTATTTTGTATATTATTATTTCTGTTGTTATCTCGTTATTTGTTCTTAGCCCTGATGAAGGCTAGAAATTCTGGGCTGAAACGTTGGCACTATAAAATAAGATTTTTTTCAAATAATTTGAGGGAGCGCGGGTAGCCCCGGGGTAAGGCGAGAGGCTACTGGCTCCTAGGACACGAGTTCGAATATGGCTGGACAGGAAATTGTTTTCTCTTATACTGTAGACCTGAGTCAACTCTTGTGGGTTCTGGAGCATCCTAGGGGTTCACCCAGCCTTTTAAATTGGGTAAAAACCTGGCGGTCGAGCAAATCACCTCCTTGCACAACCGTTGGTCTAATAACAGTACTTCCTTTCAAAGTACTGAACCCCTGACCCTTCATGGATTGTAGCAGTACAGATTTTAATTTTTAATTTTTTTCAACTAATTTGTGATATTTTCTGAACACACCCCATCTTTTCTTCATATAAAATATCCACGGTCAACTATCTTTTCATCATTAACAAAAAATTAAAATTTCGTGAACTTATTTTGGCAAACATCATGGAAACTACAGTTCGTTTCAAAGTTTACTATCTTTCCATTGAGGAGTAGGTGTATCAGTTTCCATGATCTTCACAAAAATAAATTCGCAAAATTTTAATTCCTCGTTGTTTAGAAAAAAAATCGTTTGGGTTTATAAAAAAATATATATCGTAGGAAAATTCATTTAAACTGGTACTCTATCTATTTTTTGATAAATTTCTATTTATAATATTTCAGTATCCATTATTTTGTACCATCTTTCTTGTTTCCTTTTATTTCATTATTTAGTATTTATTACTAATTATATAGTTGTTATTAAATGCTTATTACACTTGCATATGAAATACAGCAAAAATATTTAATATAGTATCAATAATGATGAAATATTCTATAATTACTAATAAATTAATGATGCAAATGCTGGTAACTGTCGAACTCCCAATGGTAAAATATTGATAATAATAAAATTACAATATAATAAATTACTGACGTCAAAGGGCCGATTTCAATTGTGAGGGGGTGATGGTGTAATCCCACTAAATCTCCAAACAATCCCGCCCTAATTTTATCCTGCTCCTGACACGGACACAGAGATAGGATGACAGTATCGTTCAATATGGTTAATTTTATCTCCGGATTTATAATAAATTGATTAAATAAATTAAAGGAAATCCGGGGAGTTCTCATTTGTAATTTATTTAATTAATAATATTTGTGGTTAAATTGGGGTTATTCCGAATTATATTCGTCCAGTTCTTCCTTCTATGGTTTTTATACAGTAAAGGCCATAATAATGTAAAATTAGGATTTAAAAACTTATTTATTTTTAAATAGTTCATTTTTATACTACAGTGTAAATAAAAATTCATTTGTTATTGATTTAATATTGAAGGAACATAGTCCGAGTGGCGGTCAATTAAGGTATCAAAATAGTAGAATTGGAACAATTTTCAATAAATCTGGTAAAATGGACCAAGAAGTGTCCAATAGGATAAATAAAGCAAATAGTATTTACTACCGGATATGCAATACTATTGTGGGAAAGAGGGAGGTAGGTAAGGACATCAAGCTCCATATCTTTAAAGCAATATCATCCAACACTATTATATGGCAGTGAAAGTTGGGTCACATGAGTAGGATAACGGCTGCTGAAATGCGATTTTTGCGAAGAATATTGGGCAAAACTAGGAGAGACAGGATAAGGAAGGAAAGAATTAGAGAAGAACTTCAGATCCCCGCATTGAAATCAGTGATTGAGCACCGAAAGCTCTGATGGTATGGACACGTCTGTAGAATGAGGGAAGACAGAGTGCCAAGAAAATGTTTGGAGGCGAGGCCGATTTGTAGGAGTCGTGGTCTAATCTAGGCAGATTTAGCTATATGGAACATATACAACGAATAGGTGTGGAAAGAGGAAAAACGCTGGCTCAGATGAAGATGTTTGCTATAGACCCAGAAGTATGGACCAAGTGGTTAGAGGATCCTCCACGCTGAAAGGCACTTGGAGAATGAAGAAGAAATCGTTTTGCGTTTAATAAAGTAAAAAAAAATTATTGTCAAGTTCACGATTCTAAGAAAAAAATATTGCATTTTATAATTTAATTAGTATATTTTAATGCTCTATCTAGATTTAAGAAAATTAATTGGAAGGTCATAAAACTTGAAATAATTGCAAGGCTAAGTTTCTGATATAATCAAACTGCCTGTAACTACCTTGTTAAGATTCAAATCAGTTCCACTACTGTCCAAGTTATCAAGTTACAAGTTATCACTATAGATATCTATGCGAGTTATCATTACTATACCAGTTATCAAGCTCTATGAATCAGTTTCTATGGGCTATTTGGAAGTGAAAACTGATTTGGGTATAACTGCGAATGTAAGGAGAAATATTTTCTTATGTTAAAAAATTCGCAAATAGGGTTAGTATTTTAGACGTACAATATAACGTTGGAATGTTAAATCTAAAGAAAAAACAAGGTCTAACATATAAACTAGTAGAAGTGAACATTTTTTTATGCATGTATTTAAATTGAAAATAATGAGAACTGCTCAACAATCCATGGGTAATATACGAGGAAGATGGTTGGGGTTGCGGTAAATTACCTATTTATAAGTGCTAACGTTTCGGCCAGAATTTCTAGCATTCATCAGGGCTACATGGAAGACGTGGAAAATCCAAGTTCTTAGATAAGACTAAGGATAGAATTGTGGCCGAAACGTTGGCACTAATAAATAAAAAAATAAATATAACTGCAAAAGGAAAAAAATATAAAACAATAAAGAATTACTCCTTAGGCGCCACGTTATTTTTTTCTTGGAAATAACGAAAACTTCGAAGCATTATGCCCACAATATAGCTAAAATATACCACTATATACACAATTGTTGAATTATGACCACTGACGAATACTTTTACATGTAGATAACAGAAAAACCTAAGGATGTTACCTACCCAGCTGTTGAATTATTGTAATATTCCGTGAACAACAACAAAAAAACATCAGTAAATTAACAAGTTGAAAGCAGAGAAAGAATAGCAGAACTATATGTACAAAAGTTTAATAATAATAAGAAATACATATATACAGAGCATGAAAAAAGGAAAAAAAAATTCTTATCAATTAATAAAACAATTAAAACTTATAGGTTGACTTAACCTTAATAACTTTATTTACATTATTATCCAAAAGAGTATAAAAGTGAATATAAAATAAAAAAACAAAATAAAATTTAGTTCAAACCCCACGTAGTCCTTGGACTCCTGGCCGAACATAAGGTTGTCCGATATTTCCTTTCCGGTCACCGTCTCACCACTCCAGAATTATAGAGATATAATTTCTAATGATGTAATGCCGCAACTCTCCTATCCAGGACGTGCTGAAGATTCGTTGCTACGCACTCCACTATATCTTCACTTCTAGTGTTAATATAGTTCTTCTATCTCTAGATATCTACACTTCTAGTGTTAAAGATTGAAGTAAAACACCATCTATTGAATCCCGTCTATTGAAGTAAAACACCATAATTTTGGAAAACAAAACATATATAACAACATTTCTCATATGGTGATATTCCGGTTCAAACAGTAAAGACACAGGGTCTGATAAACTATTACCACTTCACATTTAACAATCGTAACGTGTTCCAAGATCAAACTGTCACTTTCACTAAGACAAAACCTACTCATCAGAACATATCGCTCGTCTTTTGTTTTTCCCATGACAACCGTAACACGACTTGTCTACACAGATCTATCCAGTGTTTTTATTTCACCATGACAACCGTAACACCATCTTCTCCACATGAAAATTGAAAATCATTGTTTCAGAACTATTTATCAATTAATGACAATTAGTTTTTTTTTCAGATCATTTATCATTGAAGATTAATTATTTTTTACATGATTTAAGAATAAATTGCATTAGATTTTAAAATTCCAACACGACATTTCCAAACTGCTCGAGAATGAAACAAACCAGGTTATATCAGGAATGAGACGCACACAACTCAAGTCAACACCCTTCTTCGACTACCCAATTCAGATCCCTCGGTAAAATATCTAGTAATTAACCAAACAGGTCCATGTGTAGTAATTTGTGTAACAGTATTTGCTCCGGGTGAAGTAGGTAGGAAGGGATATTTGCTTACTGGAAGGTGTGATGGAAAAGCAGGCTTTGTGTAGAAGGGAGAGTCAATTCAATCCACCTCTTCCTCAACTTCCCATTCTATTCGTATCGTTCACTTCTCCTATTCGACATTTAGTTCTTTTCGTATTCCACTTCATTGTGTTCAGTGACTGCTTCTTCGGTGGGAGAGGAAAGTAGAGAGGATGATGGGAGGGAAGGAGACAAAGAGTAAATTGTCTAAACGCGAATACATCGAAAAAATGCTTTAAATTATTTCAGATTGGTTTATTATTTGAATTAAATATTTCGTTATATCAGTAACTGACAAACTAAAAAATAAATGGTATGGGTCCGAAGTCCAATAAAAATTTGTTTGGAGTTTTTTTTGTTTGTTTTTTTTTAGGTGGGAATCGAACCCACAACCTTCTGGACCAAGCGCTCTGGGACCCTCACACCAGCCCGCTCAGCTATCAGGTGAGATGAGTAATTTTGTAGGTATTCCACGTGAGCTAAATGGTATCCATGGGAACGTACCCTAATACATTTAAAAAGATGGTTATACTTTTATACTTGATGCCGTTACTTTGCTAATAATGATCATTTTTCAATAATTATTTTCTGTTTTGTTGAAAATTTTATTAATTTTGAAACACTTGTTTTTGTTTTTCCTCAATCTTTATTCATGGACTATAGCTGTTGAATATTTTGAAGGAAGACCTATGGAAGCTTTCTCTGCATATATTATGTATCAGCAAAGATACAACATAATATATAAAAGTATAATCATGTATTTAATTGTATTAAGGCACGTTCCCATGGTACCAGTTCACTTTTTTGTAATACCTAAAAACTACATATTGCCTTGGTAATTTACATCATACTCGATATTTCAAAACTTAAAAATATTTTAAAACCTAAATTTCAATAATAATTGTATTTGACTTTGTACTATTAGGAGTTAGGAAATTCGTGTGAGTGGTCGGAACAAACAATTTTAAATTCTTGTTAATATGTTAATTAAGTTAATATGTTAGATCTTTTTTTTTTATTTAGCTTTACAATCTTTTCGTTTCACTTATATATGTTGCTGGACTATTTAAACATAGATTTATACATCAATCCAGATTGATTTTTTCTATCAATTCCGTCCTTCGATTTACTATAATAATTTTTAGTTATATTGTTGGGTCTATAACTAAGGAGTATTCAGTAACACCATAATCTTCAAATGATTTCGGTATATCTTCACATAATCCCTCTATGTAATTGAATCCATAAAACTTATTAATTACTTTATTATTTACTATTTTATTTTATCTCTGGAACTTTAAAGATTAATATACCAAATTTTATAAATTATTTTTTTTTAGGTAAAAATTCTAAATATCTTATTTTCCACTATATGTAACTTTTCCACTAACGGTATTTCATACTTATGACTACTAACGATGAGAGATGGTTAGTTACTTAAAATAAACAAAATTATTCTTCAAATTCAAAGATACATTGGAAGTAGCCGTTTGAAAACTTTTTCACTTGAGCCATCTAAGACTATTTTAATGAGGGACAGACCTAGCTGACGTTAAAAACCCTTTAGTTTTATCGACTTTATCGAAAAGGTTGATTTAACAAATAGATATATAAAATTTTATTCTTGAATAGAGTCCCTTGAGGGTAACATAGATAAAAAAATTTAATAAATGAAAACAATATCTAGTACATAAATATCTATAAAAATAAAATAAAAAGTTAGAATATAGGATATATACCACATGTAACTCGGATATATACCGAATAAATACCATGTACTGTAACTGTAACACTGTTGTTTTATTTTTCTTATTGAAAAGGTTTCCACTTTATTTTTTTATTTTATCACAAAGTTATGTGAATATTTATTTCACATGTACTAATTATAGTAAAAACAATTCGAAAGGAGGGGAAAAAAAATAAATCACGTATTAAGTGTGTTAAATAAAAAAAATAAGTACTTTAATAAAACTAAACAGAGATTGGAAGATACATTAATACCAACAAACAATAAGATAACTCAAATATTTATAAAACAGTAAAAAGACACAATATGTTCCTAAACATTTAAAATTGTAAGAATGTTTTCAAAATGTAAGAAAAAAAAAATTATCGAACCACCCTACAACAATGAATTTGGTAAACGTACCTTAAACTATATCGTACCATATCTGTTAAATTACTTAACAGAAGAACTAATAAATAAATCAACCACAAAAAAAAAAATAAATAAATAATAAAAAAGAAATATTTAACTGTGTACTTCCCTACTATTACTATTATGATTCCCAATAATGGATTTTGATTCATCAAATGACCATATTTGCCTGTATTTTTTCTTAACTCCACATAATTTATTTATTATATTACAATTAGAATTAGCTATGTATGAGTGTGCTTAGTAATGTATCATCTTGTGTTATTCCCATTATTATGTTAATTCACTAATTGTAAATTTGCAGCTTTATTATTCACTTCAAAATCCTTGAAGTTATTTTTATTAAATTCTTTTAATAATTATTATTTTAGTTTTTAATTTAATTGCATTCTAGTAGTTGTTAATTAAATTACTAGTTGAATCTCTTGATATCAATTCATATTGTACTTATCTAGCTTAAAAATTGTATAGCCTTCCAACACCCTAATAGTAGAAACTGTAATATTTGCATTTCACTTATGTCTATTATTTTCATGTGTTATTTTGGCACCGACCAATAGATGTCATTCGGTCGAACCATTTTGGATGTAATTTTTTAAATAAATAAAAAAAAAATAAATAAATAAAATTAGAATTTTTGTAAAAAAAAAAAAACACGATTCCAGAGAATAAATTTTGTCAAAAAAATGGGCTAAATCTATTTTGATCCAAATCTCCTTAATTGTATACAGTCTTATAGGATGAGATTAGTCCAATCCTCAAAAGCTCAGAATTTCAGAACTACTGTGTTATCATTGTGTATGAAGAGATAACAATTTAGAAAATGTAAATTGATATTTCCTTAAAATAAAATAGGTGTATAATATAATTTATAGTATTTAATTTATTTATCAAACTATATCCCAACTGAACTGTTATCAACCCTATTGTCTGAGCAACTATAAATCAATTTATTTTAGCAAATATCATGAAAACTACTACTTTTACGAAGATAAACTTCATGAACTACTTTATAATCCATTAAATTAGCTTTAATTTGAGTGCTAATAGACCTCTGTATGTGAAATGGTTTTTGAGATATAGATTTCATATTATCAGTTTCAACATTTTTCTGAAATGTTTTTTAATAAGCTGTATCTCAGAAACTATAGAACGTAAATAGCTCTATTACGGCTCATATTTTAGCACATTTATTCTACTTTAAATTACGTTATCTTATGTTTTCTACTTTTGTTGGTAGTTTTAAAGATATAGAGCTCCCAATGAAAAAAATAAAATAAACGTTTTGAAACAGCCCCCATTTTTAATCCCCTCTACATATATAGGGTGTTTTTTTAAGCCCGATAGAACTTGAAATTGTAAAAAATAACACAAAAAATTGAATTGTAATCAAAATTTTTTTTTTATTCGAAAGATCAATACGTGACATTAACATTTGAAAATGATTTCGGGCATATGGGCACCGCGGCTGTTCTTGACGAAGCGCATTCTGTAAAATTGTGTTCAGCGATGAGGCGCATTTTTGGCTTAACGGGTTTGTTAATAAGCAAAATTGCCGCATATGGTCGTGCGATTTGACACCTCTCGATTATTTCCTGTGGGGCTACGTGAAGTCACTGGTTTATGCTGATAAACCAGCAACAATTGACGCCTTGGAGGCCAGCATTGTTCGTGTTATTCGTGACATACGGCCAGCAGTGCTCGAAAAAGTGGCCCAAAATTGGACGTCCAGAATGCGCTTCGTCAAGAACAGCCGCGGTGCCCATATGCCCGAAATCATTTTCAAATGTTAATGTCACGTATTGATCTTTCGAATAAAAAAAAAATTTTGATTACAATTTAATTTTTTGTGTTATTTTTTACAATTTCAAGTTCTATTGGGCTTAAAAAAACACCCTATACTTGGCAGACTCATCAATTTTGACAAGTAGTTATACATATTTTTCATTTAAGTAATAAAAAAATTATAATAAAATAAAGTTAGAGAACATATCAGTTTAGATGTTATGGTTAAGAAAGATGATACCTTCAAGAGCCATATTCTCAGTATGCTTTTTTTGTTTTAGTAGAAGTAGAAACGAAAACATAACTTCGATATTGATTCTCAGTTATGGGACATCAAAATATAGATTAAGACTTATCGATATACGAGAAAAAGTTTCGTTGGCTTGATAAAAGAGGCCTGTTGAATTTTGGAAAAAACAATGATTGTAAAAAATCGATTTCTGAGGTAATGTTGATGTTTCACTGCTCGTAACCACCTAGACTTCAACATCACAGTGTTCTCTACCCAAAACAGTTTCATTTAAAAGAATCAAATAATAATGATTTTAAATTATAAAGAAACATTAAAGTATTATTAATTCTGTACAAAAGGGGGAGGGAGTAACAAGCTAGTATTTTTTTTAAAATAATTAATTTAATTAACATTTAAAGTTAAAATATAAAAACAATGTTTTAAAGTATGTGTAATAATTACCGTATCATTATGTAGCTCAATGGGTTGGAGGGTTGTCTGGGATGTAATTTGAGAAAGTTGCAGGAGAGGGAAGGTGCTAAGTTGGAGACTAGCGCCCCCTGATGGGATGATTTTAAACTAAATACCCATTTCCCCTAATGACGGCGGTCATTAGTAGAACCATTTTTTTTTCTATAGTAATATATTGTAGTGGCCGTTATTGCCTAGCATTAATGTGAAATACTCTACCGATGGATTGTTAATTAATATTATCAATTAAGGTTATTCTCCTCTGATTGCTTTATTACAACTAAAACCGTTTGAAATTAGTTATTAATATTCGATGGTCGATCTAAAAATTAATTAAGTAACTGGATGCTTCTATAAATATAATGCAATTTTCAGTTACAGAAAGAAGTCCAAAAAATTGATTATTCTTTTCCTGCCGGTACGTGCGAAGGTATAAGTTTATATAGCCGCTTCTATAAGATGCTTTGAATGTTTAAGCGTGGTTCGAAAGTTCGAAAGTTGAGTCAAATATTTGGAAATAATGACAATATTAATAAAATTAATATTTAACATAATTACAGATACACATTCCTCTTCTTATTTTAATGGCACAACAGGCACATGAAGCTGCCCTTGGCCTGCTCAACGGCCGCCAACTATCTTTCTCTATCTTCTGTAAGAGTAACTGGGATCCTCAGTCGCAGATTCCGCCTCACAGCATCCCCCCATCGGCCCTTCGGCCTACCACGTTGCCGCACACCATCCGGAACGTAACTGTACAGTTTATGAGTCACTATTTCCTCACTCATTCTCATTTTATGGCAAAGTCATTTAAGCCTCTGTATCCTTATGTACAAGGAGATGCTACATTCCTTGTAGAGCCCAAATTTCCAAACCATTTTTCCTTCTTCGCCAATTACCATTCTCGCATACAGGCCCTAAGATTTTCCTCAGAATTACTCTTTCAAACCTCTCTAGCAGGTTAATACTTTTATATCTCAGTGTCCACGTTTCTACACTGTATGTGACGACTGCATTTATCAACGTCTTGTACAGGGTGAACTTGGTGGTACGGCTAACAAGTTTGCTTTTGATTTACCTTACAATAGAGAAATAGGCTCTATTTACAGCAGCAATTCTGCTCCTAACTTCTTCTTCATCCTGGTTCTCATTGATAGTAGAGCTAAGGTAAGAAAAGCTTCTTACCACTTCGAAATTATAGGGGCCCGTTATAAAGTGAACCCAACTGCATAATCTTGGTTTTTTCTCTACGAATATGAAGGCCCATCTTTTTTGCTTCTACATCCATCGCTTCGAAAGCAATCCTAATGGTCTGCAGAGATCTACCGATGATGACAACGTCGTCTGCATAGGCCAGAACTTGGGGCATCTTTGTAAATACTGTCCCTTCCAGATTAATTCCTGTTCTATTTATGATTGCTTGTAGAGCGATATTAAACAGGAGGGTCACTCTGTCTTAGGCATTTTACTTTGAGCTCACTCCTTACGATTATACGGCAGCCCGAAAATCAATCGGGTATTCTTACAATCAATAAATATTAGATTACAATAATAAAACCTGCATTTAAGCTATGAATCTTCTAAAATATTAAAAACATACAGTAGGAAAAATTGAAAAAAAACTAAAAAATACAAAAAAAGAGAAACAAATGTTTATATAAATTAATAAATAAAGAAATGAAATATATATGAACAATATAAGCTTAGAAAAACATGTTTTTTCTTTTGTTTCTTTTAACGAGCGTTGCGCTAAAAGAGGATTAGTCAATTGTTATGCTGCCAATTAATGGATTTTCAGAAAATGTTTTACTGAAATATATAGCATTTTGTGTTAAAACAAGTTGTATTATATGTACGCAATTCTCGATCGAATCACTTAATATAAATATTTATAATATTCTTGGGCGTAATAGCCAGCGATTAAAAAATAATTTAAAACTTGTTCAATAAGAAAGGGTATGCATGATATTGCATGGGAGCCGAAACGTCAGAGAAAAATAAAAAAAGCTGAGAGATAACGAGTAAAAAATATTTGTGTTCATAATATAAATATTAATTTAATTTATTATAAGTTTATTCTTGAAGATGGGCACGAGACCAGCTAATATAAAATGTCATTAGAGTGCTACCAATGGGTAGTTTCTCTACACGCCTGTAACACTCCAATTTAACTTAGATCAGATTTACTAAATGTATTATAATGTACAGTTGTAAATAGCAATAAATAAATATTAAAAAAAAAGTTTATTCTTATTTACGAAAACCTGAATTTGGTAAATTAACAATAAGGGTAATAATTTAATAGTGGAAATAAAAACCAAAGAAAAAATAAATTATTTATTAATACTTATTATATACATTTATAAGGTTTGGTATTCAGGTAATCGATATCCTTAAAAAAAAATTTAAATAACAAAACAATATAATTGTTTCGGTGACCAAATATTTAGTAATCATTACATTTCTAAAAAAATATTATAGGAGTTTTCAACCCTAAGTATAGTATAAAATATATAAATGTTTGTCTTTAGCCCTGCCAAACGTATAGATATGCCACAAGTTATGAATGGAGCCTCTGAGATGGTCAGATAATACTGGTCTACTCCCTTATCGCCCCTGGCACACTCTCGTATAATGAAGTTAATTTCAACTCTTCCATGTAAGCTTGATAAGTTACCTTCCAAATCTTCCAAAATGAGTACAGTAAATTAGGACGTGTTGTATATACAGGGGCGGGCTGTATATATCTTAATTATTCTCAGTAATTTAGATAGAATTTTATATATATTCATAAGTACATATGTAATACACTAACACACAAGCCTGTTATTAAATGTTTTTGGCTCGGCAATAAGAAGTTATTGAAGTCAAGGAATTGTATTATGTTTTTATTTGTCAAATTGATTATGCTGAAATTGAACGGGGAGGGACCGCTCCACTGAGATAAGGGATTCGATGACTTCAGGCCGCAGAGCTCTTAGAGAAAAAGCAATTAAAGTGGTTCGTCCATGTATGCCAAATGAGTGAAAATCGTGAACCACGCACGTTCCACGAAGCCCAATTAATAAGGAGATGGAGAGAGGGGGGGAGAGAGGGAGGGAGAGAGGGAGAGAGAGAGGGAAATGTGAACTATTGGAAAATGATAAATGATGCTTGATAAACAGAAAGAAAAAAATATGAAAACTTCTTTGAAAGATAAAATTAAATAATACTAATCGTATATCGAATACTAAAACTAACCTAAAGAGCTCTGACTAAAAAACATTAACTAATAACAATGGTAGATACTATTATTATATTATACAAGTTAATTAAGTATTAGTACAAGGTGTTTAATATTGATATTATAATGTTGGTTATAGAGACAGAAAGATATGATGATGCTTGCTTTGGTGATAAATAAA
>NW_027107708.1:317738-325158 GCF_000696795.3 Halyomorpha halys | reverse complement strand
ATAAATTATAGAGGTTGCCACTACAGTGGGTAGGAATTACCTGTGCTAACAATAACTTACATAAAGATTATTATACTATTGAAATACGTTTGCAGAAATTTAACAGTGCATGAATCAAATTTGTAAGGATAATCGATGGGAAAAATAAAGGTAATTACAGAGAGGAAGGTGAGTTTGAAATTTATTTGATAAATTTACCAAAGCAATGGAACAAAAGTGGCCCGAACCTCATACTGATCTTCGGAGGTATCTTTAGAACATTTTTCATCGATATTAATAATTTTGTTCAATATTATATCTCCTGGATTTACTCATGGTTGCTAGAGACGGAAGATATGACGAAATAAAAAAAAAATATTGTGCCCGAATTCGATTACCCTATTGTAAACACTTACAAAAAGCTGATACTGTCTACAATAATTGAATGTTTAGCACGCTGGGTTTAAAAAAACGGTCTCACAGTGTCTTTACAGCAATTGTCTCTTGTTGCTTCTTTGATAAGCACATGGGATTTCGTTAAATACCAAAATAAAATATATCACTCAGGCCATACAATCCGCTTTAGTTTAGATTTAAACCTTTCTTTCACTCTTATATTTATTATTGGAGGATTTAACAAACAAAAAAAACATATAAGAATTGTTTATGAAATTAGTTAGCCCGTCAATTTGATAGGTTTTGTAAATGTAATAATATTATTTTCAATCTATTTTGGGACTAGTCCCTTTAGAATAATGTTAATATAATACAAAATTTTAAAGTAAAAATGAACTTACAGAATATCCTAAAATAATAATTTAGAGAAGATAAAATTAAAATAAATAAACAGCAATATTTAACAGAATATATTAAATAATTTTTTTTTGGAATACTGGGCATTAAGCTCACTTAAACTATACCATTTAGGATAATAAGTGGACGATATTGATTAAAACTTACGGTCACTTGATTTTATCGAAAAAGTCGCTGTTATATCTCAAGCATATACTTAAATTAATTAAGTAATTTTAATATCGTACGAAATTTCGTTTTGAGAATTTGGCGAGATTATTTTGACTTAAGGGACCTTAAAACGTGTTTTTTTTTTTTCAAAAACGGGGTTACAAAATTTTTCATACGCAATAATTTCCCTTACTAAATATATACATACTTCATATATAGGTAAGTGTAAGTAACTATGTTCTAGGACAATAATTAAAATCATTAAACGATGAAAAAAAAAAAAGAAAGGTTTTAAAGAATACTAAGATGTGATTATTTTTATTATTGACCGAAATTTTAGTTTCAGAAAATTAAAATACATAAAAAAAAATAATATCACTCATTTTAATGACATACTATAAGCCTATTTGACAACTACGAGCAGTCTTAATTAAATTTTTATAGTATTTAATTTATTTATCAAACTATATCCCAACTAAACTGTTATCAACCCTATTGTCTGAACAACTATAAATCAATTTATTTTAGTAAATATCATGAAAACTACTACTTTTACGAAGATAAACTTCATGAACTACTTTATAATCCATTAAATTAGCTTTGATTTAAGTGCTAATGGACGTAATAATCTGTACGTGGAATGGTTTTTGAGTGAGAGATTTCATACAATCAGTTTCAACATTTTTATGAAATATTGTTTTTTTATAAGCTGTATCTCAGGAAGTAAATAGCTCTATTTGGGCTCATATTCTAGCAAATTTACCCTACTTTAAATGACGTTCTCTTATGTGTTCTAGTGTTGTTTGTAGTTTTAAAGATATAGAGCTCTGAATGAAAAAAAAAAATTAATGTTTTGAAACAGCCACCATTTTTAATTCCCCCTACCTATACTTGGCAGACTCATCAATTTTGACAAGTAATTATACATATTTTTTATTAAAGTAATAAAAAAATTGGGGCGAAATAACTGCCTTTTTTCTCCTTTTGGCTCTTGCACTTAGACTTAGTAGATCTTTCGCCGCCCAAATCAGGCTTCTCCACGCCTGCCTTGGGCTACTTCTTTCCAGTTTTGTGCATGTAGCTCTTTCGCATATTTGTTGATTCTGTCCATCCGTCTGGTTTTTGGTCCCCCACTTGGACTATTGCCTACTATACTGGCATTCATTGTTGTGTAGGGGCGTCCTGATTGATTGCTTCAAGCCACATGTCTCGCCATCTTAACCTCCTTGCCTTTACTATATCATGAGATTGCCCAGTCTCTGCAAGTTATTATTTGTTATATGGATACTAATTAGTTAAAAATAAGTAAGTAAATTAAAAAAATTCACCAGTAATTAATAATTAAGTGTACTGTTTTATGGATCATTTTAAAATCATTATAAAATTTCTTACCACTCTTTTTCATAGCTAAAAAAAAAATAATAAAAAAAAAATCTAGTTATTTTAGTCACTTCATGAGCTGACTCATCTCTATTCATAGATGAATTCGTAGATTGTTTCTTTGTTTCAATAAATCAACTTTGAATTTCATTCGATATAATAATTACAAAGTTGTATGTTTTTAGCAATACGTTTTGTTAACTTGTACTTCAAAGAAAAATTAAAAAAAAAAAAAAGTAATTTTGATGAAAGGTTATAGAAAGGATATCCGATACAGACTGTATTGACACAGCGTTCCACCTGTTAGTCTTAAAGGATCAGAACGTTGTGAAGAGGCTTAACTGGGCGCGGGATTCGAACCCACTCAATGTTAATCCGTCACTTGTAGCGTGTACAGCTTTAAGCCTAGTCTGTTTTTCTAGCTTAGCACACCATTGAATTGTCACTATCAGTTGTCCGATACTCCATGTTTATATCGGTAGAGCTTTGGTGGCTTTGTTGGTCTTTTGTAACATTAGAGCGAATCCCCGTTTTATCGGCATAATAACTGGGGTTTATCCATAAAACATAAAATCTCGGATAAACCATAGTTTTGTAATGTACTCAAATTACAAGGTTAATTAATAATTTTTTAACTCTCATATCCACTATAAGAACCATGTGTTTTTTTTTTATGTTTATTCCAATACAGATTTGCTTAACCTAATTGTAAAATTAAAAGAACAATCTTAACTACTAAAGGCCCTATTCTAACTTATCCTAATTATATCTATGTACTTATTACTAACTTATAACCTAATCTACAATTAAAATACATACGATTGATATCTATGTCCCAAGGTTTAGTACTTGCACTAAGCTGGTCGGGGCAGAGAGAGAGAAAGGTCACTGCTCAATACACAGTTTTTAAACATAACTCAGCTCACAGAGAAAACCAAAAAATCCACTAGCTTTACATCAATGTCCATTCCTTATAAAAACAACCGACGACCGACAATATGATTTTTCTCTCCCTCCCTGCCCGATACCTCCCGCGCATGCGCCGCCATCACCAATTCTTCTCTCACAATTCGTCTATTTCAGTTTAGTCGGTAAATAGAAAAATCTTTATATTATAAAAACATAGTAATAGCAAGGATGTTCTTTCGCTTCAATTTTGATTAATTTAATGGACACTAGAATATAAATAATTATTGGTCAAATTGATGACTCTGCCAACCACAGTTGGGGGGGGGAATGGCAGCCCCTTGAAAACGTTATTAAAAATTAATGTTTCATTTGGAGCTCGAAAATAAAACCACCGACAACACATAATATAATATCATTTATAGAAGAATAAATTTGCCAATTTGATCCCTGTGAGAGTTTTTTAGTAGAAAAACTCGAGATACAGTTTTAAAAAATTTTTTTTTTTTTCAAATAGTGAAAAATCAGAAGCAGCATCCATGATATTTACGAAAATGAATTAACGATATATTAATTTTTTCCTTATATATAAAAAATTGTTGAATTTTGAAAAAAAAAAGATGGGTCTTGGGAACTATTAAACGTTAGTTATATTAGTGCTCATATTTTATTACATTAATAAAAGTTATAAAATCACACGCTAGATAATGTCCTATGAAGTTTTTTAGTGTTGTAGATAGTTTTGAGTATACGAAAAAAATAGGATTTTTTAGAATAAAATAAATTTCAGAGGCCGTGAACTTTAAATATCTATTTTTAACGACATTTACTATATCTGTAGTATAGTTTAGGTATGATTTGTACCTTTTTATAACAGAAAATAACGTGCATTTTTTGTTTTACTTAAAAGATAACAAAAATAAATTTTCGTAACTTCTGGAACAGCTGCCATTTTTTATTACATCTTAGCCGACACATCAATTTTGTCTCTTAACTTCTTTTTCTCTCTTCTCTTCTTGGGCTCTTGGGATAACATATCATGTATTTATAAGTGAATGTAAATTGGAGTAATATTTAATATTTAAATATGTAATTAAAATTCTTTGTTTGAAGATTATTAATTGTTACTATTGGAAGAATTAAAAAATGAAAAAAAGATTTATTCATTATTAATAAATATATAAGGTAAATATATTAATGCTTGTTATTAATCTTATAGCGTAATTTATGTGTATACCTTACATCATTGATTTAAATATTTAAAGACATTAACTGACCCAAGAACGTTTAATTGATTTGTAATAAAAAAATACATTTAAATTTAATTAATTTTTACATTCGATAAATTAATGTATTTTCCTCTGTATTTGTCATGAATGGAATCTTGTTAGTACTGAACATATTGCCCGAAATTGGTATGCATTAATAATTTCAATAAGAAACCTATAAAAAATAAATAATAAAAATAGGTTTCTATTTACAGCAAAAATAACTTTATACATTTGATCAGAATCATCCTCTTATGATTTTGATTAGTTTCTGTAATTTTGACAGAATAAGTTTCAAAAGCTCAGTAAAACTAATAATATACAAAAAAAAAATAGGTAAAACGAAAACAAGTAAAAGTTTACTGTTTTAGTGACTGAACACAATGAAATAGTGAAAGAAGAGAGAACAAAAAATAAATAAAAATGCTTAATACTGAAAAAAGTATTAATTAAAAATAAAGTTGGAGAAAATTAAATTAGTTCAATTTATTACAATTATTAAAAACAGATAAAAAATTATTATGTCTGCAGATTAGAAAGAGAAATGATCTATTCAGAAAAAGTTATATATGATTTTAAAAAAATAATGGATATCTTACCTGCCAATGATTTTTGTGATGAGTTTGTTTTCCGTGTCTTTCCATGCCAAGTCGACTGCATTCGGTCCTCTGCAAGTAACTATGTAGGACTCATTCAAGTTTCTACCAACCTCCGATTGTCCAGGTGCCAACTGGAGGCCTCCAAGAACGAATCCTGGAACAGACGTTGAGCATTTAAGACCATATATAATTTGGGTAGAAAGTAAATGTTTTTTTTCAGAAATAATCTTTCGTTTTGTTTGTTCAGAATGACTACCTCTAGTCTTGCCATGTTAAGAGCAGAACACAAGAGACCCTCATATGGCAAACACTACGAAGAAGGCGTGAGGGCTTGATCGTATTATGATGTTTTGTTTTTAGTTTTTTTCTCACCCTTCTATTAATTTCATTATTTCGAACACAATCATATGTATACATAATACATAGTAAACATAAATGGTGTGAAACCCTCCACTCCCGCCCTCCTAGGTAGCCTTACTTATCTGACTTTTTAAACAGGCAATTATAGCGAGTATGTTAGTCGATGTACGACATGCCACAATCTCACAAGAGGAGATCATAACAATTAAAAAGGATAATCCTCTCAGACAGGATCCACTCCACTAAGACCCCCAGAAAGCAACGGTTGTTATGGTTGCCATGGAGAAATCATAACACTGGCGATATCTGCGTAGACAAGAGGTGTTAAGGTTGTCATGGGAAAAACAAAACAAGAGCGATATGTTCAGACGAGTGGGTTTTGGTTCTGTGAAGGCGACAGTTAGATTTTAGAACACGTATGTTTAGACGAGTGAGTTTTGGTTTTGTGAAGGTTACAGTTTGATTTTTGGATACATTACGACTGTTCAATGTGAAGGGGTAATAGTTTATCAGGTGTGTCTTTACTGTTTGAACCGGAATATCACCATATGAGAAATGTTATCGTACATGTTTTTTTTGTTTTTCAAAATTATGGTGTTCTACTTCAATGGACGGTCATTAACACTATAAGTGGGGATAAAGTGCAGTGACGTTTCTTCAGCACGTCCTGGATAAGAGAATTGTAGCAGGTGTCATCCTAAAACTTCTGGGGAAGGTGAGACGAAAAGAAAATATCGGACGACCTTATGTTCTACCAGGAGTACACCCAAAGATTACGTGGGGTTTGAACTAAATTCTATATTATTTTTATTATTTATTCACTTTTATACTCTTTTGGATAATAATGTAAATATAGTTATTAAGGTTAAGCATTTAAGTTAAGGTTAAGTCAACCTATAAGTTTTAATTGTTTTATTAATTGATAAGAATTCTTTTTTTTTTCCTTTTTCATTCTGTGTACATATATTTCTTCTTATTATTAAACTTTTGTACATATAGTTCTGCTTTTCTTTCTATGCTTTCAACTTGTTAATTTACTTATGTTTTTTTGTTGTTGTTCACGGACTATTACGATAATTCAACAGGTGGGTAGGTAACACCTCTAGGTTTTCTGTTATCTACATGTAAAGGTATTCGCCAGTGGTCATAATTCGATAGTTGTTTATGTAGGGGTATATTGTAGGGGTTTTCGTTATTTCCACGTGAAAAAATAACGTGTCGCCTAAGGAGCAATTTATTCTTGATTGTTTTGTCTTTTTTGTTTCCTTTTGCGATTATATATTTCCTTTTTTTTTCCTTTTACTCACCCCTTCTCCGCTGAGCGTGGGCAAGTATAAACGATAAATATATAACTAAGTCAAAATTTGCGGTTATACGGTCCTATATCACTTTTGAAATATTTGCTTAAAACGAGAAGAGGAGAGACTTTAAGATAGTTAATCGAGCAATATTTAAATAGCGTCTGAAATTGAAAACCAGCGTGAACTTATTATTATTTATTATAATGTGTGAATAACATATGAACACTTCAGTGTTCTCAGCTCCACAAGATCCTTAAAATTTACTCTTTGTCCGAATTGTGTTAAAGGATTGAAAATTTGTACATGAATTGAGTTGGTGTTAAAGAAGTACCATTTGGGTATCTAAAAGTTTTTTGTTCGCCCAACATTTTTTTCGTGTTAGTAAAGACTTAAGCATATCTACAGCTACTCCTCAGAGTTGATATGGAGAACTAAAAATTTGAGTTTTTAAATTCGAATTTGTGTATTTTCCTTCTGGTAGTATTTTCATCTCCTCTTTACCATTTACTGGATGATTTTAAACATTGATCAAACAATTAAATTATTATTCAACCATTTTTAAACAAAAATTGAAGTAAAATACAACTTCAGTGACAGAGATCTGTTGCTCATGTTTTTTTTCTATGATAAATATTTACTCGCACAGTGAAATTGACCACCAGTG
>NW_027107708.1:297224-317678 GCF_000696795.3 Halyomorpha halys | reverse complement strand
ATATACATATATTATCCTTTGACAACACAAGGATGCATAAATTTACCTAAGTTTTGAGGCCAGTCTATCAAAATGGATCAAACAATGTTTTCATATTTTTTTATTAATTACCTTAAAATAAGGAAACCTAATAGTATCATTGACTCACTTATGAATTTTTTCTATTTCTTAATTAACTATTTAATATTTCAGTGTTTTTCACAATGTTCCAATTTATATTTGGATCATTGAGAAATTTTCTTTGGTTTTCTATTTTTTTTAATTACAAAATATTTTGAATATATTTCCGTCTGTAATTTAGATACAGTTTTTAATATATATTTTCTATGTATCTTAAAATTAACCTAAACATTTTTATAGATCGTATTTTTAATTAGTTTGTTATATTTTAGAAAGTTAGCATTTAATTTAATTTTTCTTTTTTTTTATGGTTTCTAAAACTTGGTTTATTATTTTATTTATTAGCCCTACCCTCGCTATTTGTCTCTAGGCTATAATATAATGATTAAAAAAATAGATTCAAGCAGGTATTCAGATATATATGCCATAGCCCTATCCTGTTTGCATTCTGACGAGCCCTGTAAGACGTACCTCACAGTAAGCTTGAGTTTCGGAAAAAAACAACATCGAACTACTCTTGACATATTATTAACTTATAATATCTCAATTCATTTTTTGGACATTAGGAAAAAATAATTATTTTGATTATCTGAGGATCCCTCCCTCCTTAAAATAATCGAGTTGGTTTCGGTAAAGGGGACGCTCGGTTAGGCCTTGTTGATACAAGCTTCTTGCCTCCAGTGTTTGCTTTCAATTTGCATACCCCAACCGGGTCAGGACACAAACAGAGGGCTAAGACGTTGCGGTAGAAGAAGCAGTGAAGGAGTTAGGTGTGTCAAATCCGAACAATGACGCTTTCGATCTTCAGTCTTCCTATTAGGAATTAAAAGAGAAAAAAAGGATATCGAACACAGAGATGAAGATAGTTTCTAAAAACATATTCTAAACCATTAAAACCTTTAAAAAATACAGTACTATACATGTATGTAGGAATAAACCTAATTTATAATATATTATAAATTTTATAATTATAATAATTGCATAATAAAATCAGTTTTCACTATATTTCGTTCATGATGTTAATAAAAAATTTTTATTTATGTGAAATGAACTACAGAAAAAATAATATGGTAAGTGTATCTTATTTTTGTAATATTCCATTTGATGATAAGGTCCGATAATAATTTATTAATATCAGAAATGTTGAATTTTTGATTTTATAATAAAAAGTATTTCAGTCATTTATAATTAATTTGATTGATAAAAACTACGACATAAAGAAAACAAAATATCACAGCACATGGATGTTTTGATAATGTTATGGATGGTTTGAAAAAATTAAATCAGTGAGGTTAAAATAATTTCCTATTGGCCTCTAATTTATCTTTGAACGCACAGCTGTTAATTTATAAATTCATATTACGTCCGATATTACTCGAATCGTTAACAATAATTTCAAAATGTGATATAACAAAAAATTCGTAAAATTAACATTAATTAAAAGAATTTTTTTATTTGTTGATATTTACAACTGTATAAAAAATACAACAAGTAAATTTGATCATAATGACATAATGATAATGATATGATATAGCATGTAGAGAAACTACCCAGTAGTAGAACTCTAAAAACATTTTACAATGTAAGGTCACGAGGCCATCTTCTTTTCAGGGGCCTCGGAGGATTGCCAGGAATGGAAGAGGAAGCAAGGTTAGAAACTAGTGGGTTTGGGTTGTTAGGGAGATTAAAAGAAATAAAACGAAAAAAAAATGCACGTATTTCCTTTTTTTCTTCTCCAACTTTATATGAGGAAACAGACAAAATCTTTAAAACATCAACTAAAAGAAAAATTTAAAATTAGTAGACATTATTTTAATAAATAATTAAACAATTATTATACTTTTTTTTTGTAACATAAACCTTTAAATTTACAAAATAAATAGCTAAGATGCTTACCGCTGGAATTTCAAATAAGCAATATAGAATAAACATATGAAACGAATTCTCCACACGAAAGCAGGTATGTATGGCCAGCGTCTAACCCGTTACACCTCTTAGGAATTGAACCATAATTCAAATAAACTTTTCTGTTGCATTGTTTTTACTAAGGTCAACTACCACTTCCTTGAGTTTCGGACATAATTTACATTCATTCTACATTTATATATAGATAAGAATAAATTTATATTATATATTTATCTATAATATTTAGATATATTATATTTATATAAGTATTTTACCTTAAACATTTAATTTATAAATTTTGGGATTTAAACCTTATGAAATTCAATAAAAGACTAGAAAGCAAAATAAAAAAAATTATATAGTCAATAAGAAGCTTTATGGAACTACAAAAAGGTTATTTTGAAAATATATACAGATCCTTCAAAGAATATGATGTATCTGAATACTCCTTATGTTACAAATCCAGCAATAAGATAAAAAATTATTATAGGGAAATAAAGGACAAAATTAGTTAGGAATGATATACCATGTGTGAATGTACCAGCATAGCAATGATATAAACACTAAAAATAAAGACCAGAATAAAACAGCATTTTTGCAACATATTTCAAAAAATAAAAATAGTTTTGATTTTGAAAATACAATAGTTTTGCATAAAGAAGATAATACCTTCAAAAGAAAAATGCTGGGAAGCTATTTATACATCAACCAACATTATGCTAAAATGTTAAGGAAAATTAATTTATGATCAAAATTTGTATATACATATAAGGTAAATAATATAAAGTTAAATTTGGTGGGTATTTAAATACTTTTTTAAAATAATTTATTTATTGATATTTACAGCTTATACATATATATATACATCATGTAAATTTGCTGTTAGTGATATAATGACAATATACAAATATTTAGAGAAGCTACCCATTGATAGAATTCGAATAACATAAGAGAAGAAGATCTCGAGGTCATCTTCTTTTCAGACGGCTAGGAGGATTATTATGTAATGAAGGAGAAACCAGGCTTGAAACGAGTGGGTTTGGGTGCTTGGGAAATTAATCATGGAAGGATTGGTATCTGGTTCTGGAATTTTAATAATAAAATGAATAAATAAGTATACTAAAATAAAACGAGAGTATACCAAACTTGATACGTGAGGTAGGTTAAACAATATATTGTTGATAAATTGTAAGACATGTCACAATCTCACAGTAGGAGAGCATGTGACAAAAAAAGCCATCCTTCTCGACCGGACCCGCCCCACTAAGACCCCCCAAGGATACAACGGTCCTATATCTCTTCTGAAATATTTAATTGAAACAGGTTATAATAGGAAGTATAAATTGAATAATATTAGAAAAATTATATTAGTTAGGTAATAAATAGGTAATTTAAGCTAACTAATTATGCATATAATTGTTTTTCCTGATTTAACAATGTTTTATAAGTTTATAAAACTAAAATTATTTTTTGACAAAGACAGAATAACCTACAACTTTTTAATAACATTTTTAATGGGATATTTAAAATTAGGTAGGATAATTAATAATACATAATGATTTTGGAAGTAATTTTTTATGATTAGAGTGTAATTTTAATTGTTAGTTAATGATAATCCTTGAGAATGGCCAAAACGTAGGAGTGGAATAATAAGAAAATTAATACATTCGGAGAAATAAACAAGGGTCAAAATTATATATAAATAAAAAAGTAATAACATGTTTATGTTTTCACACGAACATTAACGTAAGTCAAAGAATTCATTGAGCAAACCACTTCGACTAGTTAAGGTCCTTATTCACTGATGACAACCCTTAAAGTTAGCGAAGACTAATTCCGGCCCGTCAAAGAGACAGACACCCTGACCCAATTAGGGCAGCAAACAGTTGACGAACCATTCTGCCAATAGTGAAAGAGAGATGGGAGTGCGAGGGGCGCCCACTCGGCGTGGGGCTACTCCATCTTCCTTTCAGGGGGGGCCTATCATCTAGTCTAATTTATTTCATCTGTCGGTTCTCTCTTGTCACATATATCATGTTCCTACATTGCCTTAGGAGGTTTATCATTGATATTTTATTGCAATGGGAAGTTGTTATTTCTGATTCTTCATACCCCTTGCCGCTGACAGAGCTTTGTGAATCAATCCAGATATTCTGAACTCTTAATTTATTATTTATTTATAATGTAAATTCCTCCTCCATTGGAAAAATCTCCTCTAGCGTATTAACGTGAAAAGATGAATGCAGAAAACTTCCAATGAAGGCACTCCCCGTGTAGACCTAATGTAATAACTCTCTGCTCCAGAGTCGTTTCAGTCTTCTTGTCAGATCCTGTCGTAGACTGTTCATAGTATTTTTAACAAGTGAATCAGGGAAAGTATCTGAGTCATCGAACAATGATTTAATTGGTAGGAGGTATAGTAAGTGATTTAAAAGAAGGTTTTTTGGATAAAAGTTTTGAATAATTTGAAGATGTGTTGTTTTGCAAAAACCCGACACCTTAACCTGCCCATATTGGTCGAAGTAACATGTCATAGATAATACGTTTGTTAGTAAATAATAATTTTTATGTAGTATAGCAGTCATCTAAGGATGTAATGATTTTCATATCAGTCCTCTGTCCATTGTGTTACAGTATCCTTGCATAATTTTAGGTGGGGTGTCGGTTGTTTATTTACTGTCCCAAGTGTATATAGAGTACAGGACTGGACATAAAATACTGCCCTGCGGTACCATAGCTCTCATTTATAATAGTATTTTAAAAATGTATTCACTTATTCTACAATTAGGAATCATAGGCGTATTAAGTATCAATTATCTAACTCTGCTGTTGTTTTTTTTTTAATTTATCAGTTTAGCTATTTTACTTTCATGGACACGTAGGGTTTTATCTGTTCTTGTATCGATCTTCATGTTTTCCCAAGAAGAGAGAGGATAATGATGTTTACAGTCTTCGGAGTTCCTCTTATCCTCTTCCTTTATCTTTTCATTATCACCTCTTTTTGGCCGAAGTATCGAGTAACTCACTTATGATAATATATTTATTTTTTTAACAGAAAAAATATATATAATGCTGTACTCAGCTCAGTTGATATCTACCCTGGACTTTATCCTTGATGAGTTCTGAAACTCCCATCTGGTTCGCTGTTATAACCTGCTATTAAGAATACTGGGATAAAAAATAATTTGTTTTAATGAAATATAGATAAATAATAAATATTAATAACTAATTATTTCTGACTCAAAATTGTATATTTTCATCTTTATATAATCAATAAATTAGTTAAGTTGGTCAAATTACTACATATCCAGTATTCTTAATTCCATAGGCTCAGTAGTACTACAATCATGAATATACGAGAATTTTGTGCGTACCTTTAGTAAATGTATAGACATTTTATCATTGGACAAAAGTAAAATATGCCTTATTTGCAAATATTCTTAATAAACTCAAGAGTTATTTTAAGGTCTGAAGATTTATTTGATGAATAGAATAATCTGTATATTACTTGCTTCTGATTTTAATTAAATTGGTGAACAGGATACCTTTAAAAAATATATTCAAAATTGAAGTATAAATAACCTTCCAACCTTATTGTAAACAATTCTCTTATCAAATTGAAATGGATTTAGTGAATGACACAAATTCTTCCTTATTAAAATACAATAGTTTATTTCATATCATCAGCATCGTTTCGGGAGATTTCCCCCATCTTCAGGCTGCTAAAAAACAAATTCAACAAAACCATAAACATGCGCTTACAACAACACTAATATATCATATACACTCAAAAAACTATTTATAAACTATTTACTTGATAACAAAAAACCTATATATGACATATAATTTTCTCCTACTTGTCATTCTTGCTAATATATTATAATATTAATGTCATTTAATGAGTAAAACTTGCTAATGGTCATACATTTTAGGAGAATACTTACCTTTCTGGAGGTTATCTTCCATTATGATAACAACCATATAGACTATAAAATACTTTTTTCCTACCTCCATTATCACAAAGATAAACAATAAAAGCTAAAATTAACAATTTTTCAAAAAAACATTTCTATTCTATTTATTATATAACATTATTTTCTTTTATAATTATAAACACTTTGACTAAATTAATACTATATTATAAAAAAAAAACAAAAAAAAAAATTCTCTTATCTTATTTCCCCGGTCTGTCAACAACATTGGAGCCCCTTTTGATAAAACTTTATCTTGGAAACTACACATTTCCCAAATTTCTCGTCGAACTAATTCAAACAATTCAATAGAATCCGTTATCTCCTTACACTTAAAACCCGTCAACTCGTAGTTTCCTCTTTTATTTTCCCCCACTTTTACTATGGCTGTCTGGTATACGTTGGACCCTCGGGTGAACGTTAAACATAAACGTCTTATGAACTGCTCAGTTCGATATTTTTTGTGGTCACCAGAGGTACGTATTTAACCCAGCATTAAGCCCACTTCCATACCACCAGGTCCCGTTCATCTGACATTAACTCTCTACCTGATATGGCTTTCACTGGAACTCCATTCCTACCATCTACCATACATCATGTATCAACCCTTCCTTTTGTTTAACCACCTTCTGCTTCTCCAAACTGAACCAATATTATAATACTATGGGTAATATAAATATTGAAAATTAGCATTTATTATTTGTAAATATTGTAACTACAGTTTTTGTATTTTTTTAATGTATTCATTTTTTCATCTGTGCCGAAAATTGTTGATATGAAATCATAGTATAAATTGTAATTAAGTGCGGTTACACTGTGTTTGGCCATTATATAGTATAACTTTATAAATAATTTAAAGGGATCTAATCCGAAAATAATAAACTATTTTCCATTTCATTACAAACAATTCAATCTAAATAAATACAAATAAGTAATACTTCTCTGGATTATCTCTCTAGGAAGTCTGGTGAGTAAATTCATTTAAAATTATTTGAGGTTAATCACTTCCATTTTTGAATGAATTATTTATCATTTATTCATAACATTGTACTACGTTTCGGGTGAAGTGCATGAATATGGGACAGTGGTTCCGAAACGTTGTACTATGTCATGAATAAATAATAAATAATTCATTAAAAAATGGAAGTGATTAACCTCAAAAAATTTTAAATGAAATAAGTAATACATTTTTCAATATAAAATACCATACATAGATTAATTATAGAAAAAGTAAATGCAGTTTCTGAAAGCTCTTACTTAAGATAGCGGTTTGACCAGGAATTTGGTAACTCATAGATGGCAGCAGCTCCTTGCTCTTGATGTAATAATTAATCGATTATAACTTTGAATTAAATTTATTCCTTAAGCATATATTAAATTAAAAGCATTCCGCAGATAAGAATTAATTTGCTTTAATAATAATTAATAGAAGTGAATTATTTCAAACTCCAACTAGCAGTTGGAGTAAACAAAAATAAAAAAATACTAACAGTATTTTCCTGTCTGGTTTGTAATTAACCTAAAGTTCTAGCTAAGCATTGTCTATTGTGGGCTTAAAAAGGACACCATAAAGTCTGACTCTTACACTGTAAATAAGTCTGGCTACTTGAAGGGGTCTGCTAGGTTTTAAACTAGGTTGTCCTGGCGACTTTCTTCAGCATACAATGGATCTACTCTATGGTTTGTTAGAGTAAACTTCGGCGACACATTTCACATCCCTATTTACCATTCATAACATAATTATACATTTTTTTTTTTTTAATTTTTAAAAAATAAATAAAAAAAGTCATATTATTCTTTCATAATACATTTTCTTGGCCTCAAAAAAGAAAATGCGAAAGTGAAATATTGAAATTGAATTATCAGCCACACAGTTCAGTTTTATGACAACTTTTTCATATTTACGAAGAAATAGTATTTTGTGTTAGCGAAAATCTATCTTGAATTCGGAAAATAGAATTTTTAGGTAACCCGTGTACAGACTGCTGTCCAGACCCCCCCCCCCCCGTGTATCAAAATTTGGGTTTGGAAATTTAATTTCTTCGTGAGCCTATGTCTCGAAAACTCAATAAATGATTTAAACAATTAAAAATAGTTTTGAACATATATATTACTGATCCACCCATACCTCGCTTGAATACACCTGATACTAAAACACAGTGTATAAACATAGAATAAATTTCACATCCCACCTTTCTCCTTAGACTATGCCAATGACAATAAGTCGATCACGACACTCTTATAAGATAAAAAATTGATCTTATATACAGAAAAGTTGGTTACCCCTAGTATATAGGAGTGAGGAATATGTACGTATGAGTAATATAAGTTTGTATACGAATTTAATTTCTATCTCAGTTTCAGTTTTGATGATTTGGTAAAATTTAGTAAAATAATTTGAATCGTTGTAAAGAGTTTTATGTTTTTAATATGAGAAATTCAGTTCAACTTTAGTCTTAAGGTAAGTCTTAGATTGAATGAAGTATGAGTTCAAACTGGTATGACTGGACATACGGAGTTGAGCTATGGGGCTCCACTAAACCATCAAATTCCTCCCGAATCCAATCCTTAAAGTCCAAAATCCTTCGTAAAATCCTTAACGCTCCTTACTTTGTCACAAATCAAGTCATATCATGATCATGAATGTCCCATATGTTGCCGATTTGGCCAAAACCAGATTCCTTTTCATTGAAAACTTCCCAACCACCCAAATCAACTCGTTTCTAGCTTAGCTTCTCCTTCATTACCTAATAATCCTCCTAAGCGTCTGGAAAAAAGATGGCCTCGGGATCTCCTCCTCTAGAAATGTTATTAGAGTTCTATCAATGGGTAGATTCTCCACATGTTTGTATCTTGTCACTATCTCACCTACAGAAAATTTACTTGTTGTATATATGTTATTAAGTTGTAAATAACAATAAATAAATAATTTTAAAAATAATGGTATGAAATGAGGGAAAAAAAGTGTCTTGTGGAAGTGTGAATGATACGTTAGGATGCTTCATGTTGTTTAGGATCTTAATGTTTTGTGATGATTATTGTATTTTGTGAGATTTTTTGTTGTTTTAGTTAACACATTACTTGTGTTGATAACGAAATGGAGGAAGAAAACGCAAGGATTTTAATAATACTAATACTCAGGCATTATTTATTTTATTACTATTTTTTTTGTTAATGGAAAATTAGCTGTGTTATTGGGTAGTTGATGGTTAAATACCTGGGTCTGTCCGATGAGGAATTCAGTTCCTACAGTAGACTGAGCATATCGCGAATTGATTTCGGACAGACTGAACCGTTCGCTCCAAAATGCCATGAATAAGTATGCTCACGGCTACTGAATGCTGCTTCAGCAACTCCTAATACTAACTCGGGCATTAATTATAACTCTGGGCTAACTCAACTGGACGAGACTTAACTCATGAATATCTGGTCCACCCTAAACCGTGCTGTGTTTTATTGCTGCATACATTTTAATTTAGAGGAATTCAAATTGAACATGAATCAAGCCTTATTGACATTTATAATGCAAAAATAAGTGATATAATGAATTTTCAATATTAATTTATTAACAATTATACATTTTTTTAAAATTATGTTAAACGTAATTAATGAACTAGAAAAAAAAGAACTAAGAGACTTTAAACTTTTTTTCCCATTTTTTATTAACTATGTACTATTATGATATCTTATCAATATATTTTATATTATATCGAATTATTTATTTAATATTTTTTTTTTTTTAACTTTCTTACTCCATCTTTACTTTTACATTTTCCTCTTTTTAATCTAAATCTTCTTAATTTTAGACAATTTAGGAGCACAGCGGTAAAGCACTACAAACTCTAAAGAGCCGGATTCGAGTCCATATTTGGCAGATAATTATTTTCTGTTTCACAGTACCCGTGAGTCAGCCCTATTGGTTCGGAAGTCCTACAGGATCCACACAGCCTCATGAAGTGGGTACTCTTAATCGGGTAAAACAGTCGAGCGCGATTCTGACCAAAACACCACCTTGCACAACCGTTGGATACAGTACTACCATACAAAGACTTAATTTTAATTTTAGACAATTACATTCCAAAATCCTTAATGCTCCTAACTTTGAATAACCTAAACTTTTTTTTTTAAACAGGTTTTACGTTAACACTAGTCAGTAACAAGCATAGCCAAATATTTATAAGCATTTTTTTTTTAATAATTTATTTATTGTTATTTACAACTGTATACACATATAACTGTGCAACAAGTAAATTTGCTGTAGGTGACATAGTGACATGATACAAACATATGGAGAATCTACCCAATGATAGAACTCCAATAACATTTCTAGAGGAGAAGATCTTGAGCCCATCTTCTTTTCAGACGCCTAGGAGGATTATTAGGTAATGAAGGAGAAGCCAGTTTAGAAACAAGTGGATTTGGGTGGTTGAGAAGTTTGTTATGAAAGGAACGGTATCTGGTACTGGCCAATTCGGCAACATATGGAACATTGAGGTCCTGATGGATGACTTGATTTGTGACAAAGTAAGGAGCATTAAGGATTTTGGATTCTGGAGGAGTTTGATGGTTTAGTGGAGCCCCAAAGCTCAACTCTGTATGTCCAGAACCTAAACACAATGATAAACTTTCAAACCCAACTTATTTCTTGGCTGGCTTCTCTTTGAT
The DNA here is from genome assembly GCF_000696795.3 of Halyomorpha halys. Taxonomy (NCBI): domain Eukaryota; kingdom Metazoa; phylum Arthropoda; class Insecta; order Hemiptera; family Pentatomidae; genus Halyomorpha; species Halyomorpha halys. The sequence goes on along the minus strand of NW_027107708.1, from coordinate 307,017 downwards.
CACCCGATAATCCTTCAAAACGTCTGAAAAGTAGATGGTCTCGAAATTTTCTCCTCTATCAATGGGTCGATCCTTCACACGTCTGTATCATACTATTGTATAACTAACATCAAATTTACTGATTGTGTATATTTTATGTATGAAGCATGCCTTCAACTGAATGGAGATTAACTATATTGAACTGGGTGGACTTACTCCATGATTCCCTTCTTCTCTCCGCATTCCTATGTCTCTCTCCTCTCTGCTGCCAGGAACCACTCCAGGAAAACTACTCAATCATGGTAGATTTGTATGATGATGAGTGAACTAAGAAGAATTGCTTCAGGAAGAAAACAAAATGGCTCCCTCATCCTAGGTAGCTTTTTCTCACTACAGAGCGCTGGAGGAGGTGAGTTTTGGCTGTTGGCCACATGGGGCGCTACTAATGCCTACATATGGCAGCCCCTCCAATTCAAGCTTTGGTTAACTTAGGTTACAATTGAAAGTATAAAAAAAAGTTTAGATAATACAAAGTTGCAATGATATTCAATTTTAATATACCATATAGTTGTAAACTTTATATTCTGACGGCCAAAACTTTAAGACCGGCAAGAATTTATCATCCAAAATTGATATATTTTGGAATTAATAAAACGAAACTATATTGAAATGAGATTACATTTTTTTTTTATTCCTTGTGTTTTTTGTTTTGTTATGCTGTAACCATGTTGATTCCAGAAACTAATGATTTCTTTTTTGTTTCTTTAATTATATTTATATCTGTACTAGTTTTGAATTTAATATGATATAAAATAGTTATTACTTTTCAGCCTGTAGTCAATTATTTCTAATCATAAGAATTTTATTTATAGTGTATAATGCATTTATATGGTAATAAATAGAATTATACTTTTCTTTGTTTTAAAACAATTATTAACAAATTTTATTTATTGTATTTTAAACTTATCTCTTTTTTGTCAGAATTTTAAGAATGTTTTAGATCAATTTGGTTGTAATTCTTGTACATTTTTAGGTCTTGAAATTGTGGCTGGCAGAGTAAGTTTTTTTATCCAAAAAAAAAGATTTGAATACATTTTGGAAAACCATTATTTATAGTTCATTGGAGCCGTAAAACGTCGATTTGTGTCGTCTAATTAAAAGCGACTGTATGCGGGTTCGGGAGAGTTTGAAAACAGTTTGTTACTGGGACGTGACCCCTTCGAAAACATCAAAACTTCTCCCTGGCAGATGTTACCGTCCATGCTTTTTCCTTCCTAACTACACTTGTACGAGTTGGATCTTTGTTGAGAACATTTATATGAAAATCGAGAGGCTGTTGTCCTGACCCGAAACAACTTTAAAAGCGCTACTGATGCAATAGCTCTGTCTTTCTGTGATATACTGAGTTGCTATGGGCGGATCAGATTTTTTTTTTTTACTTCAGTAATTATTTATTTGGGGAGCGCGGTAGCACTGTGGTAAGGCACGATGCTACTAACTCCAAGGACTCTGGTTCGAATCCGGCTAGGCAGAAAATTGTTTTCTATTACACTACAGATATTAAAAAGTTATAAACAATTATATACAAGAAATAAAAAGTGCTGCAAGGAGTTCGAAAAAAAAAAAATAAATAAAATATTGAAAAAAAAAGTAAATCAAAATAAAAGTAATCATTTGTACAAGCAGATAATATTATAATTACTATTTGAAGTAATTAATCATCCTCTATTCAGTTCAGAATAGTTACTTTTGTATGAGTTATAAGCGGGTGGCTCAGTGGTAAGGCACTGTGCTACTAACTCCAAAGTAACTGGCTGGGTCAGATAATTATTTTCTGTTTCTCTGTAGTCGTGAGTCAAGCCTGTGGGTTCTGGAGCCCTCCTAGGATCCATGCTCCTATATAGTCATGCTAAAAAATCATAAATAAAGTGTTTCCTTTCCCGGACTCCAGGGCACTCAGGAATAACTGGAAATGAGGCAGCGGATAAAGCGGCTAAAGAGGCTGCTACAATGAACGTTCAACCACTCCAAATTTACGAGCCGAAAGAAATAAAGGCATTTTTAAAGAACAGAATCCGAAAAAGTTGGGATTCAATGCGGGCTGCCGTACCACTCACCAATAAATTAAGAAATGTAAAAAAAAAATACACAAAAGTGGACAAGTGCCATAAGGGGAAACAGAAGATAAGAAGTGGTTGTTGCAAGAGTAAGAATAGGACATTCCAAATTAACTCACCTTCACTTAATCACAAAAGAGGACCAGCCTATATGCCAAACCTGTCATTCCCCATTATCAATAAAGCATATAATTGAAGAATGCTCATCATTTCGTCAAGCCTTCGAAAATAATAAAATTCCACGTACAAGAGAATTGGCCCTTAAAGACTCAGCAGAATCCATAGACAAAATAATAAAATTTCTGAAAGAAACTCAACTTTATACTAAAATATAATCCACCAATACTGATCAGTGTAAAAAAGGAAATAGTCTACATTCAACCATCAAATGTCAAGAAGATAGATGAAGTAAAAAGGGTGTAATAACCTAGATGTTGATCGCCCTGAATAAAAATCTAACCTAATCCTAGGATCCACCCAGCTTTATAAATTAGGTACCCTTAATAGTTGAGCGTGATTCTGACCTAATCACCTCCTTGCACAATCGTTGGTCTAGTAACAGTACTTACAAAGTGCTGCACCCTTAAACATTCATGCGTTGCAGAGGTACAAATTTTAATTAATTAATTATTTATATTCGATTGTCCCAAAAGTATTAAATAAATGAAAAATGTAGAGTAGAATTATGGATAATATTTTTGAAATCCCAATATTATTTTGTTTATAAATGATACTATATCAGTATTTTTTTTTAATAATTGGTTTTAAAGTATTTTTAGAGTCTTATTTATTGTTTTAAAATTGTAATTAAAAAACAATAAAAGCTCAATACATGAGAAAAATTGTAAGAGAGTCTCATTATTATATTGATTCACTGATTATAAATTTACAGAATTATTATTCACTTCAAAGTTCTTTCAGTTGTTTTTATTATTATAATTTAATATATAACCTTTACACTTTATTGAGACTAGCTTTTATCTTTACAAGTTCGACGTTTCAGCCAATTCGGCTAACCTCAAGGACAATCCATCACAAACAGTTTTTATTATACACATGGTGTTTAACAATTTTAAACAAATAACAATATTACTAATAAAATATCATACCTAAATACAATTCTAGAACCACATCAATTTTTAAAGAACTTTATGCAGGCTATTTTACCCAGGTCATTAATTTCAGTCCTCAATTATCCCTATGAGACATTAAAACATTAGGGAATCATATAATTTTATTAATAAGCAAACCTTAGTTCATGTCTAATTACCTATCTTGTCAATTCAACCTATTAAATTAAATTAAAAATTAAAACTTTTTATCACAGACAACCTTCTGTATTATAATTTATCACAACACTATTTGTAACATCCCCCACACTCATATAAGGCAATTAATTTATTTATTTCAACTTTATTTTGGTTAAATTTCCTATTTCATTTATTATTACAATTCACATCAAGGTTAATTATAATTATTAACATTAATTATATCTTAAATAAAAAATTGATGTGATTCTGAAATTGTATTTGAGGTAAGATAATTTATTAATAATATTGTTATTTGTTTATTTAAAATTGTTAAAAACTATATGTTTAATAAAAGCTTTTTGTGATGGATTGTTCCCGAGGATGGCCGAACTGGCTGAATAAAGAAATATAAATAGTTTTGATACTAAAAATTGGATAAAATTTATTTTATTTAAACAATTATTATATTTTACTTTATTTTAATTTTAGTATTTATTAATTGAATTATTAGTTTTATTACTAATGATCAATTCATATTGTACTGATCTAGCTTATAAATTTAAGTAGCCTCCACAATGCCCTAATAGTCAAAATTGTAATTTATAAATTTCACTTATATCTATCATTGTTTATGTGCTATTTTGGCTATAGTTGGTGTCGTCTGGTCGGACCATTTATGATGTAATTTTCTAAGTGAATAAAAAATGCTCAAATTAAAAATCATAAACAATTTTAATAGGACAGGTTTAGAAGAAATCAACAAAATCGGACAGCTTCGAAATTCACCAAATAAATTGCCTATGGAATAATCTTAAATCAACATTGCTGTTTAGTAATCATTTTATACAAAGCAAGAAGCTGCCGCCATCTATTGAAAAAACTGGAATCAGAGGAAAGCAAACCTGAAACTCAACACAACAAAGTCAAAAAGGTGAGAAACAAGCTCTGAGCTCGGAATTAAATCATATTTTTTGTGTTGAAATATTAAACCACAATGAGTGAGTTACTCAACAATAAACTAAAGAAAAGGGAATGAATAAGAAAAGGATGAAGAAAAAGAAGTAACATTTCCAATAAAAATTTCAAAGAATGATTATACATTACCGTTCTGCCTACCCATCAGTTAAACTTCCAAATTAAAATTACATCAATATAAATTTTACATAGCTAATAGTCAAAATTGGACAAACCACTAATAAGTAAGATTATCTCGCCCTTTTTCTATATTCCTTATATACACTAAAACAAGCGAATGTAAGGAATATGCAATTAGAGGTTTCATTATTATTATTGTATGTAGGACTTAATTATAGTATCCCCTTGATGATACACACACATCACTTACCACCAACAATAAAAATCCATACAATAATTCTGTTGAGGGGTCCAGGAGTTGTAAGAGTAAGGAAGGAGATTCAGTTGTTGGCCATACCTGTTTCATAAATGTTACGAGTATTGGTGGCTCAGAATTTACACTGGGATGTGGTTTATTTATTTTCTGTTTCGATCAGTAAGAATATGTTTCTTTAAAAAAAAAATGTATATATGGACTTTTAAACAGCCAGGGGTTCAGTACTTTGTAAGTAAGTACTGTTCTTTAAAGAACAATTATCAAGAAGATGTTTTAACGCGTTCAACCCCCAGGTTGTTCCCCAATTTAGGGTACCCTCTTTACAATACTGGATGGACTCTAGAAGTGTTACAGAACCCATATGGTTGACCCACAGCAACAGTAATAGAATAAATAATTATTTGTCCCAGCCAGATTTGAACACGGGTCCTTAGAGTAAGTAGCACAGCGCCTTACCTCTATGTCACTTCGGCTATATGAAATATATATATGTATAAATGTATATGTACAAAGGTGTTAATAAAATACTTATACATGTATTTTATTAACATCCAAGGACTCAGTTTAGTGGTGCTAAACTTTGCTGCTCATCAACGCTGTTCATTTCTGTTTATATTAATCTTGTTATTATTTTTTTTATGCCGGGATTTGTACTCGGTTAAAACACATGCAATTTTTTTCAGAGATTTATAAAAGTTTTGTGGTCAAAAACTAATGTTCTTGAGAAAAATAAAATTGAAACGTGAAACTAAATGATTTTTCTTTTGTAATTCATGCTCTGTAGAACTTGATTAGCTTGAATATTGAAAAATGCAACTCAAAAATGTTTACTCTTCGAAGCCTGGTGCCACCGGATCTAATCCTCAAAGGTAAAAGTGTGAAATGGAATCCTGCCAGTGAAACAGTAAGATACCTGGGAATTCACCTAGATCGCCGCCTTACCTGGAATCACCATATCAACATCAAACTAACTCAAACTTATGCAAGGTTAGCAATGCTACATCATAAAGTCCGAAGAATCGCAGTTAATGCTCCTTGGTTCATAAGAAATAGCCAATTGCATCGCGAATTACAAGTGGAGTCAATAAAGGATTATATCAAAAAACGGTTCATGAAGTTCCACTCCCAGTTGCCGACAGTTAAAGGAGCAGTGACCTACAGCCTGGGAAACCCAACCTCAACCCGAAGACTGAAGCCCAAACTGCTGCAGGACATTCTTTTATAATTTTTTAATAAATATAAAATTAATTCATAGTCACATTACCTCTGTTTACATATTATTATTATTATTCATTTTATTTATTCATTATTATTATTTTTTTTCTCTCTTCCCTTTTTCAAATTAACTTGTTTATTTTTACTATTAGAAGACAATTGTTTGTTTTATTTAAGTGTACAAATATCATTATTTTTTTTTTATTAATTTTACTTTCCTCTTTTATTAAGAAGCATTATTTTTATCTATTTATTTCACTATTATTATTTTTTCTTTTAATAAGAACATTGTATATAGTTAGGGGTGTCATTTGTATGACTATACCCCCTCATAATCAACTGTTAAAAAAAATATATAATATAAGTTATATCAACAATCACCAGGCCGATCTGGTATAAAAAATAAAATTCTCTATAGAACGTTAAATAAATGTCCACAAAGTTGAAGGCGTTTCTTCTATTTGATTTATTGTATTGAGTACACCTCTGGATAGAGAGGTAAGGATAGAAGGGAACGCGGCGCTGTATTGATTCTAATTGTACAAGAGGAGTCAACAAAGGACGTCAACTCGAACAAAGAGCGCTCATTGTGTTCCCTCGAGTGTGATCTTCCATAGCTAACCATTGCCTTCCTAATATCTACAGCTCACACTAGGCTGGTCAATGCCAACTTGATAGTAGTCATCCCAAGCGACAATAATCTTCCCCAGGCATTCCTCTCAATAGCCAATATTAGAGGGCGGCGTCTTTGTTACCTCTCTCGACCATTAACACTAGGCATTGTGAAATGTTGGAACCCCATCAACAGGCAATTGGAGACCAATTAATTGTGTAAGTGGAGGAGTTGAGTCAGAAATAAAAGTATGTGTATATACAATAAAATAAATTTGTAGTAAATTTCTTCTATTCTATTCTATTCTTCTTCTAAATTACTTCTTGAAGTAAATTTCAATAAAAAAATAGTTAACACTGAATATGTAAGAATAAAAGTGACCAGAAAATTTAAGTACTTGCGAGAAATAATTTATCAAAACGGTTCTGAGAAAGAGAGCATCCGCGAGAAAACCGCCAAATTAGAAAATTTAAACTTTCAAACAGCTAAAATTTACGATAAGAAAAACCTCTCTTCCAAGGCAAAGTTAAGGCATTACAACGTTGTGATAAGACCTGTGATTTTATACGGGGTAGAGGCCATATGCTTACCCATCTTGGAAAAGCTGCTAAAAATAGAAAGGAGGTTCTTAAGAAAAATCTATGGGGCCAGGAAAACACAAGAAGGTTACAGGCTAAGATCTAACGAAGAGATCTACAGAAACATCAAAGACCTGGAAACCAGATGAGAACTCAGAAGAGGACTCATGAAGAGGATGAAGGAGGAAAGATTGAATAAGAAGATCTTTAAAAAAAAAAAATTATCTACAAAAATACGGCAGGATACACGAGGCAAATGAGAGAGGAATTAAAGAGACTTATAAATTTTAGATAACGACTCTCTGGATAGAGATACGTACAGGAAAACTTTGAAAAATCTCACCAATATTGGAAGAGGGAAAAAAATGGGTACGAAGTGGTCCGAAGAAAGAAAATAAAGGCAGTCGAGGTTCATGAGACTGCGATGGGAAGATAGAAAATCAAGACTCCCAAAGAAGCCTAACAAATAATATTCTCGTGGTCCTTAGTGGCCATTACGTGATAAAAAAATAAATAAATAAATTTGTACTTTTGCAACCCATGGTCAGGAGTGCAGTACTTTGTAGGGAAGTACTGTTACTAGACCAACGGTAGTGCAAGGAGGTGATTTGGTTAGAATTATGCTCAACCGCCTGATTTCCCCTCAATTAAAGGTACCACTTTATGATGCTGGGTAGACCCTAAGTGCCTAACTAGAACAATGAATTAAGAATCTCTAAACAAGGAAAAATGTTCCTATAATGGTATGTTTGTTAACTCTTTGCATAAGAGATATTCACGTCCAAATATTTTCATTGTTAAGAATAATTTTGGTTAAAACAAACAATAAATTTTGAAATAAGTTTTAACTTTATCTTGTATGTGAAATATAAAAATTAAAATTTATATTAAATGTTGAAATTTATTACCTTGTGCATTAATACAGACTCGGCATCTTTCCTCTAAAGAAGCAGTACCGAATATGTGTTATGGTAACGCTTTGCAAATCTAACGCCACTGAATTTTAGTTTGAGTATACATTAAACACACTGTATATACAATAATGGTTAATTACCCTTATTCTTTAAAAAGAAGAATTATTATCACTTGCAAAACAATAATACACATATGCTTGGGCTTGTCTAAATGCTCAAGGCAATGAATATAAATATTAATGTTTAAATTTCATTAATAAAGTAGTTGAAATACCCATTAATTTACTTATTATAACTTAAATAATTCATAACAATGAAAATATTTAGTCCTGGATATCTCCTCAGAAGAGTGTCGTTAGACGTACCATTATAAGAATTTGGTAATTGTTTTGAGATCAAATTAGGAAGCTTATACCTGAAAAATCCTGTATATACATTTTGTATTTATATATATATTTTATACATACAATAAATTTTTTTTAAATTATTTATTTAATGTAATTTACAACTGTACAAAATTATACAATAGGTAAATATGTAGTATGTTTCATATACACTTGAAAATCTTGGGAAGGTACCACCCATTGGTGGTACTTCAAACATTAATTTAAATTAGAAGGTCCCGTGGCCATCTTCTTTTCAGACGCCTCAGCGGATTATCAGGGATTGTGAAGGATGAAAGATTAAGAATTAATGGGTTAGGATAGTTAAGGAGTTTGGAATGAAAAGACGCATATCTGTTTTGGGCCAAATCTGCAACGAATGGGATGTTAAGGTCTTTGTGAATGAGTTTATTTGTGACGTAATAAGCAGCATCAAGGATTTTGTATTGTAACGATTGGATGCGGGAAGAATTTGATGGTTTGGTGGAGCCCCGAGCTCAATTTCATATGTCCAAATTGGTCTGATTATTGTAGTGTATACTAATTTTTTGTAGTGAATGGGAAGTTTAGAGCGTTTGTCAAGTAAGTGTTGTAGCAATCGGAATCTACGAGCAGTTTCTTGTTGTTTCAGTCTTGTGTGTGGATTTCACAATAAATCTAGTAAAAATTCTATTTAACAGACATTTACAGGAAAGTTGATTTTATTCGTTAAGGAAGAGGATCTCTAAGAGGTTCAATTGTATTAAATTTGTACGTTGTTGACCAGGATCTGAATACAATTTTCTGTTAAAAGGAGTTTCTGGTATAATATAGTATTAGCTAAAAAGAAGTTTCATGATAATAAACTTATTTATATTATAAAAATAAACTTATTTATATTATAAAAATAAATTCAGAAAGAAGAGTGGAGACGGGCTGAGAACGAATTCCAAAAATTCTGTAAAAATTCTGTAGTGGTGGAAGTTCAAAAGGTACAGAAGAGCTTATCCTAAGAAGTTTTATACTAACAGGTACTGATCCCTTGCTCGGAGTAAGGGTTCCTACGACTGTATTCTAAGAAATAGATAACGATGGTGAAATATATTCAATATTACAAGATACAGGGGAAAATATAGCACAACTTCTCATATCTTATGAAAAGACTAACTGAACAGAAATAGAACATTCCAAGAAGGTTTAATATAATCTTATATTAGAGTCGTTGAGTACAAAACGTTATGAGTTCTGTAATGTTTTTAATGAGAAACAGGTTTTAAGTTAATACTAGTCAGTAACAAGCATAGCCAAATAATTATAAGCATTTTTTTTTTTAATAATTTATTTATTGATATTTACAACTGTATACATATATACACATCAAGTAAATTTGCTGTAAGTGATATTATGACATGAT
>NW_027107708.1:289455-296624 GCF_000696795.3 Halyomorpha halys | reverse complement strand
TGTCAGTCGTTTGTCCAGATTTAGTCCTAAGTAACGGATCTGTTCAACAGGAATGAGTGGGGTATTATTAAAAGACGAAGGTTTACGACGAAGGGTGTATAAGCATTTAAGGTTAGTACACTCAGTAACTGATGAAATAATTTTTTCTTCATGATGAGAAGATAATCGGGTGGGGGGCAGTCAGTGAAGATAAACAAATAGGTAAGAGTTATTTATTCATGACGAAGTTTCTACCTGAATTCCTGAATTCTACCGACACACGGTAATTAGAGAAGGTCTGGCGTATATACTGGAAAATTTCTTTTTATTAGATTTTTTTTGCAATTAAAAAAATATAATCCCCTCTCCCTCAACTAATTAGCATCCCGTTAATTAATGAAATGTATTTATTTTATTAGATTTATTTATAAATTAAAATTCTCTCGGATTCATTTAGCAATTAGTAGTACCTCGTTTAGTAATTATATCTATTTATTATATTAAATTAATTTAATTATTAATTATACAATTTATAATTATTGTTACCACAGATTATGATTCGAGAACTGACAAATATTCATTGAATATGAGGCCTCAGGCTGTTTGAAATATGTGTGGCTTCCCAGCCATGGTTCCAATCTCATTACTGGGTCAACACAGCTTTCAAAATGACGGCAATTCTAGAATACGACTCCCGGCTACAATAAACTGTGGTCACCATGGAAGGACCGAAACTTTACTAATTCAACTCAACCTAAAACCTATTTATTTATAGCCAATCCGACCGATCCGAGCAGTTTGCATTGATTTGAAACTTAAAAACGTACAGTACACTCGTCTGATTTGAGTAGTATATAAAATAGATATGTAAAAATGTAATATTTTAAATCTTTTTAATCAGTTTAAAATAAGTTTTATGATAAATATAGAGAAATATTTTCTTGTTTTATAAGAAATGGTACCCAAATATATTAGGATACTCTATGACACTGTTAGATCTATTTTTATCGTTATCTTATTGTATGTAGCTATAATGATTTAAGTACCAAAATTTTCTCTTTTTTTTTTTTATTAGGACTTTATATCACAATAAAGATTTTTTTAATGAGGTGTAGATAGTTAGTAGATTAATAATAGATGGTCGGGGGTGCGGTCAGCAAAAAAACACAAATAAACAAACAATTATTCGTGCCGACGTTTCGACCTGAGTTTCAGTTCATCAGGGCTATAAAATAAATAATAGATAACAACCATCATTCAAAGAAACATAAAATTAAAAAGAAATATTAAACTAACAAATTTTGAAATAAACAAAAAAATGAACTGAAATTAAAAAAATAGTTGATTAATAACGATGGAATCAGTAGCAGATTGACAACAATGAAAGATGAAATATAATATTACATAGGTAAAAAGATATGTATAAGATAAGATATTATAAGTAGTGTCTAAAAAACTGAAAAACAATTTGAATTAACATATTGAATAATGTAAAATAAAAAATGAAATATATGATATAGGAACTGTGTAATTCCATGGTTATTAATCAACTATTTTTCAATTTTAAAATTTATGTATATTTCAAAATTTGTTAGTTTATTATTTGCTGGCATCCCAACCCACCCTAACACAGTCCTAACAACATACGCTGATCACACATGTATACTGTCCGTAAACAACGATCTAATGCATCACAAACACTACAGACACACATAACATCTATTGAAGAATGGTGTGGAAACTGGAGAATCAAAATAAATCCTGACAAATCCCATCAGATCACCTTTACTCTCCGTCGTGAACCTCTACCCTCCTGTTCTACAGTGTCATTTCTAAGTACTCCACTAAAGCCTGTTGAACAGATCCTTACTTAGGACTCCATCTTGACAAAAGACTTACTTGGAGTCAACATACAAGACTGAAACGACAAGAAACTGCTCGTCGATGTCGATTGCTACAACACCTTCTTGACAAACGCTCTAAACTTCTCATATTATACAGTACGATAATCAGACCAATTTGGACATATGGAATTGAGTTCTGGGGCTCTACCAAACCATCAAATTCCTCCCACATCCAATTCTTACAATCCAAAATTCTACGTAAAATCCTTGATGCTCCTTATTACGTTACAAATAAACTCATCCACAAAGATCTTAACATCCCATTCGTTGCTGATTTGGCCCAAAACAGACATGCGTCTTTTAATTCCAAACTCATTACCCATCCTAACCCATTAGGTCTTAATCTCTCATCGTTAACAATCCCTGATAATCCTAGAAACTAAGTTTAGTTTATCGAACCATGCTATAATACTAAATTTGGTTAACGTACATATGGTACTCATCATACCTTAACTATATTGTACTATATCTGTTGAATTAGTTACCAGAAGAACTAATAAATAAATCAACCATAAAAATTAGCAATGTATGTGTGTGCTTAGTAATAGATATTATTGGATTCTCATTTTTACCATATTCTGTATCATTTTGTTTTATTCTCATTATTATATTAATTCACTAATTGTAAATTTTCAGCTTTATTATTCACTTCATAATCCTTTTAGTTTTTTATTATTATCTTATTTTTATTTTTTACTTTATTTTCATTTTAATAGTTGTTAATTAAATTAATAATTGTATCACACGAGATCAATTCACATTGTACTTATCTAGAAAAAATTTGTATAGCCTTCACAACGCCCTAATAGTAAAAACATTTATATTTACTTATGTCTATCATTTTTATGTGCTATTTTTATTTGTAATCTTTTAAATGAATATAATAATAAAGGCCTAATGAACCCAAAGTTTCGATGCCGATACCACCAAACGCTCTCTGCATACATCCTCCCAGTGATGCCCCTCCAAACCCAATTCCACTAAATTTGTTTTAATGTAATCCTCCCATATACGTTTCGGTCTACTCCTCGGACGTTTACCCGTTGGTTCAGTGTTTATTAACATTTTAGTGATTCGCTCGTTACTAAGCCCTACATGCCCATCTTATACGCCGCAATGCTATAACCTGAATTATATTTACCGGGTGTAGGTCCCTTAATTCAGCGTTGTGTAATCTTCTAAATTCTCCTGTTAATTCATCCTTTTTCGGTCCGAATGGTTTGCGTAATACCTTATTTTCGAAAACCTTTAGATGCTGTTCATCCCTTAGTGTAAAAAATAAAAATATATATATATTAAATATAAGTTATTATCAGTTTTAAGTAAAAGCTTACGACTTATATTGGTTGAACAATTATTTATAAAAGAAAGGAGATGAAAAATGTGGAATACTGCGAACAGTGGCATTTTGCCCAGAGCCACCGTCACATTTTAAAACCAGATCATCTGTCAACTCCGAGTGTGGGATGTTGTTTACAAAATGTAGCAGCGACGAGATCACATCATAGGGAGCCTTCCTTGTCTCATTTTCTACAGGCAGCTGTATACACTTATTAAACAATTTTTTTTTGTCTTGATAATTTATTTATTGTTATTCACAACTGTATACATATATACACATCAAGTAAGTTTGCTGTAAGTGATATTATGACATGATACAAACATGTGGAGAATCTACCCATTGATAGAACTCCAAAAACATTTCTAAAGGAGAAGATCTCGAGGCCATATTCTTTTCAGGCGCCTAGGAGGATTATTAGGTAGTGAAGGAGAAGCCAGCTTAGAAACAAGTTGGTTTGGGTGGTTGGGAAGTTTATTATGGAAGGATTGGTATCTGGTTCTGGCCAAATCGGCAACATAGGGAAGATTGAGGTCCTGATGGATGATTTTATTTGTGACAAAGTAATGAGTATTAAGGATTTTACGAAGGATTTTGGACTGTAAGGATTGGATTCAAGAAGAATTAGATGGTTTAGTGGAGCCCTATAACTCAATTCCTTATGTCCATATAGGCCTTATAATAGTCATGTAGATCAGTCTTTTGTAATGGATTGGAAGTTTGGACCTTTAGTCTAGTTGTACTGCATCGACGAGCAGTTTCCAGTCTTTTTAGTCTTGTATTAGGATTCCATGTCGGTCGTTTGTCGAGATGTAGTCCTAATTAACGAATCTGTTCAACAGGAATAAGTGGGGTATTATTAAGAGATACTGTGGAGCAAGACGAAGGTTTACGACGATGGGTAAATTTGATTTGGTGGAATTTTTTGGAATTTATTTTAATCCTCCAGTTTTGGCACCATTCTTCAAGGGTTGTGATGTGGGATTGGGATACAATGGAAGGATCATTATTCACTGACAATAGGCTTACTAAAAATAAGATTAATTGAAAATCCAAAACAATAAATAATCAAGTAAAACACTTATTCGTTGTTAATTTAATAAAAAAACTTATGTGAATTATATTAATAGTAAAAATTACACCTTATTTACTTTAATAAATATAAATATATATATATACACACATCATGAAGTTATATGGCAAAAGTTTATCTATATTTGTCGGAAAATACAAAACATCATTGCCCCCACTGAATAACCCCATGTCTGTATAATTTGCAACCCTGCCAATCCTAACGACTAACAAATGATGTACTCAAGGGAGGGGAGGAAACGATAGGAAGAATACATCAAGAATTCTGAGTGAGCCTTCGGAGATCTAGTCTCATTCATATTCGGCGAAGGGTCTCGTATTAGGAAAGTTATGACTTGTCATCTAGCAGGTCCACTCTGTCGAAAAACACCATTGCGTTGTCCTAAACTAAGCTTCTCGTGGTAGAGTATATCCTTTATCCTGGAGTTATTATTATTATTATTATTAGCTGGTTTTATTAAATTTATTACTACTATATATGGTGTTATTTTTATTTTACGCATCATATTCAGAATAATTTTTTTATTGAGTTATTCTAGTCCAATTCGAATGGGTCGTTCAAGAAACTTATCATGCAATATAAAATAAATATAGAAAGAATACAAATATTATTTAATATATATAGTTGACCGTAAAACTTAAATATAAGAAGATGGTCAGGGTTGTGGTCAAATAGTTACAAATAACTATTTAATGTCCGACGTTTCGGCCCACTTTGCAGGGCTTCATCAGGGCTAAAAAGATTAAGAACTAGCATCTAAGAACATTACAACAATAAGATACAATAAAGTAAATTAAGGAGGATAAATATTGATATATAATAAGAAAATTAGATATAAATAAAAGGAAGGAAGACGTAAAATAGTATTAATATAAAATAAACAATGATAAGAATACAAAATTACGTATCTATGGTAAGAATAAAAATTTTAAAAAATACGTAAAATATACAGTTAAAAAAGCACAGGAAACGTACATAAAAAAAAAATGAAGAAGGAAGTAGAAATTGAATAAACGTTATGAAAGAATAAATAAAAAAAATAATAATGATAATAAATGAACAAGGAACAACAAATCAGGACCACCTACCTGTTCAAGACGAAAGGTTGAACAGAAGGTGACAATAAATCGGAAGCATGGAGGAGTGGAGGGGAGGTGGCCAACCGTTTAACGGTTATATTTCTATTTCAAACACGTCGTGTATACAGAAAATGGTCATAAAAATATGACAAAAAATGAAAAATAATAAGAGAAAGATACAGAAGTAATAATAACCATAATAATTTTCTAATTTAGGAATAACTAAGTAAAAATAGAATGATAGATATCGTTACTAATAATACGACTATACTGAAGAAAATATAATGAGGGTAGTTAATACATTATAGGATATAGTAACAATGATTGTAAAAGAAGTACATAAATAACAAATAAAATAAATAAAGGATATTAAAAAAAAACAACATAAAAAATATAAAAATTATTATATATGTGTACTACCAAATTCTCTTAACAATACACTAAAATCTATTTCTGTTTTACATCTATTTATTTTTAATTTATACATTGAAATATTTTCAATAGACTAAATTGATAATAATTAAAAAAGCCTTGGCATACATATTACATTTTATACAGAAGAAATAGCAGCCTTCTAGTTTATATCAGCAACAATCATAAAAGTTGAAAAAGGAGCTGGATCAGAGATCTCATTGACTATCTAGTAATCGTAACACCAAAACAATTGTACTAAGGTGCGCTTAAGAATACCTGTGCATGTCACAAGATTTCAAATTAATTTTTTTTATTTTTCATTTTCGTCTAGAATTCATTCATACATATAATAAATGGAGTAACATCAAGGGGACTGGTTGACAGCACGAAAAACGTGACCACTCATGACTGAATTCCACATTACAATAAATGAGGCCTGTCAGACTACTGGAGGTAACGTAGAACGTTCAGTCGCAGGAGTACCTTACTCTGAGTACTTTAATAGGCAATGACGTTTTCGACGATGTAAATATCCGATGTCGATTTGGTCCATGGGATGTCTGCTTTAGGGAAAGAAATTTAGTCACAATATTGATCAATTAGTCTATGCTCTTAACAACCTGAGTGAATTGGTGGGGTCACGTTTATGCTGAATTTTCCTTTCTCTCTATGGTCTGTATTGCCCAAATGAATATATGAGGGCAGTAGTATACTATGTCAATCATGTAATTCTGTTTATATTGTCCGTTTCTTTCTTTTCTAGACTTTAAAATTTTATTTAAAATAAATTCATATGAAATAACTCCAGGATGATTTGCTTTCTTCAGTACAATTTTCAAGCTAGTTTGAAACGTATTTTTTTTTTTCCACAGCCTCCATAATTTTTTTTTATTGAAAATAATAAAAGTAATGAAATCATATAGATGTCCATCAGTTCAATTTTTTTGATTTGTTAATATTTATATGACAGACATGCATTAATGATTATTTGGAATCAACTCAACCTTGAGAATCAGAAGGTAAAACAATAATAATAAAATTAATTAACAAAGTATCAAAATTTATATATTTTTTTTTTTACTTTTGATATAAAAATACTTGGGTATATTTCAATAAATTGGTTATTGATTTTATTTACAGTTTTTGCAATTAGTCATTGAAACATAAGTTGGTAATAAGCAATTGTCATTTTTTCCTCTTAAGGCTTTTCAAGGGCTTCGCAGAGAAACCCTTTATTTAATTTCCTCGTCTTAGTGTATCATGTGGCAGGCGAATAAAATATTATTAACTTTTTAATTTAATAACTTTATACTATAGCTTTAATCTAAAGTTTCAAAAAAATATATATATCGATCAATGAA
>NW_027107708.1:280071-289275 GCF_000696795.3 Halyomorpha halys | reverse complement strand
ATATATTTTGAAACTAAAGCTATAGTATTAAGTTATTAAATTAAAAAGTTAATAATATTTTATTCGCCTGCCACATGATACACTAAGACGGGGAAATTAAATAAAGGGTTTCTCTGCGGAGCCCTTGAAAAGCCTTAAGAGAAAAAAATGACAATTGCTTATTACAGCCATAAACGACCTCATTTCCCCATGTCTCTCAGTTCTTAACTAAAATGAATTCACCATAGGATTCTTCTCAGACTCACCCTTTTCACGCTGTCTTGTTTTATTATTACACATATTTTTAATACTTAGCTTTAATAGTCGTGTTATTATAACATTTTTCTTTTTGTTTAATTTTTTTGTATAAGAGTCATTCTCATGGGACTTGTCAAACTGGTATCTTTTGACTTTGAGATTGTTTTTATATAACCTAAATTATTATATAGCTTAATTTTTCATTTTTATTATCATTAAACCAATTCACCATTAGTAAGAAGTTAAAGGTGATATTATTTATATTAAAGAAAATCCTAATTTTTGTAATAATTTTTTATGTTACTTTCCATATTTCTATACACTAAATTATAATATAAAAAAATACTAAATTTTTTTTTCAGTATTCTAATTAGTTTTGAGGTCATCGAGGATATGGTATAAAACGTTATGGTAAAAACGGAGGGTCAAGTATGTTACGACTATTATTTCCAAAAAAAATTTTTTTCTTACCCTTCTACTGATTTTATTATTTTAAACATAATATGTATACATAATATAAACGCAATACAAAATAAGGAAATGTCCATTCTTTGCCTGAAGGGCATTTTAAGGAAGGTTGTAGGATCTGCTGTGTGCACTTGCCGTCAGCTAAAGCGCCACAGTGCCCCTCTGCTTCGCAAGCGTGTGTCAGGTGATGACACAACTGAACATTGATCGTACATTGATTATTTCAAAAATGTTTTAAGTTTATATTACTGGACACTGATAACCGTAAGAAGTAAATGAATTATGATATGGCAGTTTACTCTTATGTTCAATGAGATTGAGTCAGAATAAATTCCCAATAATAATTAGAATGAGTATATGTATAAATGTGAACATGATGATTTAATTTTTTACTTTAGTTGTTTTCTGTATATTTTTTCTTACTATCATTATCCATTTTAGTTTTTACATATCTTACTTTATTTTATCTAATCTGTAATATACTAACTATATGACTGAGTTCTCCAATAACGTTTCTGGAGTAGATCTCGAGACCATCTCCTTTTCAGAGGCCTAGGAGGATAATCAGGCAATGAAATAGTAGCAAGGTTAAAAAATTTGGGTTAGTGACTTTATCATGGAAGAATTGGTATCAGGTTCTAGCTAAATTGGAAATATTAAGGTCATGAAGGATGAGTAGGTCAGAATTGAACTGTGTTGTAAAAATTAACTTTTTCAACTATCCCGGAGTACATTAAGCTGGAATATATTATATAAAAAGATCAGAATTTTTAACTTATGCAAGGTTAGCAATGCTATATCCTATCCTAAACAGAAATTCCAAACTAAAACCAGAAACAACTGTTCTTATATTTAAAACAATTCTCAGGCCACTGCTGATGTACGGCTGTGAAGTCTGGGGAGCGGCATCCTTCACAAAAAGGAAAAAACTACAATATTTTCAAAATAAAGTCCTAAGAATCGCAGTTCATGCTCCTTGGTTCATAAGAAATAGCCAATCGCATCGCGAATTATCTATGGAGTCAATAGAGTATTACATCAAAAAACGGTTCATGAAGTTCCACTCCCAGTTGCCGACAGTTAAAGGAGCAGTGATCTACAACCTGGGAAACAACCTCAACCCGAAGACTGAAGCTCAGGCTGCTGCAGGACATTCTGTTATAAATTTTAATAAATATAAAATTAATTCATAGTTACACTACCTCCATTTTACTTTTTATTATTACTCATTATTATTTTTTTTCTCTCGTTCCTTTTTCAAATTAACTTGTTTCTTTTTACTATTAGAGGGCAATTGTTTGTTTTATTTAAGTGTATCAATGTCATTATTTTTGGTTATTAATTTTACTTTCCTCTTTTATTAAGAAGCATTATTCTCACCTATTTATTTTATTATTTTTTTCTTCTTTTAATAATAACATTGTATATAGTTAGGGGTGTCTTTTTTGTGAGACTACACCAAAGATCAACTGTTAAAAAAAATATATATAATATAACGGTTATATCAACCATGTAAGGCCCACCAGGCCGATCTGGTTTAAAAATAAAGTATATATATAGAATTTTTAAATTACCATAACTATAAAAATAATCCTGAATATATTTATTAAACAACATACATACATATTGAGAATGTCTCTTGATTTCCAAGATGTTAAAATTTTATAAAAAGAAAATACAATTGTCAAAATATCAGTTATATGGGATTTATAAGCCCTTACTCTTAGATATAAAGACTCCTAAATGTTTTGACATAAGTGTTTCTGACATTTCTGCCAGGGTCCATAGAAACAAATCCACAAAATTGCTGACAAAGGACCCTCAGATGTCCGAGTATCTCCGTGATACAGATTACGATTGGAAAGAAGAGGGGGGGCTGTCATGGGTGATGGTCTTCTGAAGCAAGGAACAAGTAAACGACATCGCCTTAGGGACCTGGTGTAATCCAATATTGGATATGGTCCATCTTAGGGATAACATTTTATTGTTGCTATTTTCGAAGAGGGGGAACCTAGAATGGGTTAGAGTTTGGCCGTAGGGTAGGATGTCATGATTGTGTCGTTTACTCCTACGACCTGTAAGTACGCCAGGTATCGATGAGTATCGATTCCTACTTTAATTCATATAAATTTGAATAAGAAAAGTGAATATTTATCAGATTTAACGTCACAATAAAAATAATTAACTTTTTTTAAAAATAAATTATTAATTAATTTTAAATTTCTAACGTTTCGGCCAAGTCAAATCAGTTTCGATAAGTTCGAGAATGTTTTTTGTTTTAAGTTATTTTCAAAACCTTTTTGAATATTCATAATTATGTCTAGTGGTACTGATTTTGAGAGATCAACTCTTGTTTGAACTCTAATCTCTCTAATTGTTTTATGTGTTATAAATTAATAGAACAGATAAAAATGTTTAGTAAGGTTGAACTTACAAGTTTTATCGGTAAATTAAATCTCTCAACTTAAAGATTATTTTATTTTATTTTTATGCTATGTCCCACTGAAACTGTACTATTTTTAATTATTTGTACTTTTGTTTTATTGAAGTTTCATCATTTGAAGAGCTGTTTTATGACGTTTTATTCATTCCAAAATGTTGGCAATATTGTAAAAAAATTGAGAGGGTTTTGACAGGAAGTTATTATTTATTATTACCATTTATTAAATCAAACTTAAAAAGTAATAAAATGAAAAATTTATTTATTTATTTTAAATTTTTAGGAAAATATAAAAATGTATGTCTTATTTTCTTAGCCCACTGCTGATCTATGGCTGTGAAGTCTGGGTAGCGGCATAATTTAAAAACAGGAAAAAATTACAATGTTTTTAAAATAAAGTCGTAAGAATTGCAGCGGATGCTCCTTGGTTTGTAAGATACATCCAATGGCATTGGTAATTATAAATAGAGACAATAGAGAATTACATAAAAAAAAAAAAAAAAATCCTTTTTCTTCTCTCCGTCTTTTTCTTAAATTCACTTTCTTTTTGCCATTAGAAGTCAATTATTTATTTTGTTAAATCCATGAATTTCGTTGCTTTTGTTGTCCACTTCATTTTTATCTTTTAATAAAAATTATAATTTTAATCTATTTATTTTATCTTATTATATTCTTAAGTTTAAAAAAAAAAAAGCCGATTTGGCATTATCTATTGAAAGTTCTAAATAACGCTATCATTTTATACCTGATACTCGTATCTAAGTATGTATCAATTAATAATATTAAATAAATAATATTTTTATTATATTTAAGCAGTTAGCCTTTAATTCCAGATTGAATTATAATTTTACCTATTTATCAAATTTAAAAATTACAACATTGTGTTTTAAGATCTTTCATTCCTATTCAGCCCTCTATTCTCAGTCCGCTGGTGTTTCTCAAGGTAATACCTTGGTCCCATCCTCTACACCGTCTATACAGCTAACATTCCAACCAATCCTAACACTATCCTCACCACGTATGCCGATGACACATGTGTGCTCGCAGTTAATAATAACCCATTAATTCTATCCAAAACTCTGCAATCCCTTATCACAGCCCTCCAAGAATGGTGTCTTAATTGGAGGATTAAGATAAATTCCAACAAATCCCATCAAATCATCTTTACTCTTCGTCATAAACTTGGACTACATTTGGACAAACGATTAACCTGGAATCCTCACAAAAAAACTGAAAAGACAGGAAACTGCGCGTCGATTTAGACTAATACAGCACTTACTAGACAAACGGTCAAACTTCCAACACATTACAAAAGACTGACATTACATGACTGTAATAAGGCCAATCTGAACATATGGAGTTGAACTAAACTTTCGAATTCCTCTCGTATTTGTTCCTTGCAATCCAAAATCCTTCGTAAAATCCTCAATGCTTCTTACTTTGTCACAAATAAAATCATACATAAAGACCTTAATGACCCTTTGTAACCGATCTAGCACGAACCAGATGTCACTCCTTCCATTATAAACTCCCACAACACTCAAACCCCCTAGTTTCTAGCCTTGCGTCCTCTTCTATTCCTGACAATCCTCCAAGGCGCCTGAAAAGAAGGTCACGAGACTAGGTAATGCAAAATGTCATTAGAGTGCTACCAATGGGTATTTGCTCTACACGCCTGTAATACTCGATTTTAACTAAGATAATATTTACTAAATGTATTATGTAATATACAGTTGTAAATTTCAATAAAGATATAAAAAAAAAGTCTTTTAGCAGTATGTAGAAATTGATATAACTAGTAGAAATTCCATAGCCAAAGCTACTCTATTTTTACTAAAAAAAAGAGTGAAAAATACTTTTAAAATTAAACCTTTTTACTGACTTGAATACAATATAGAATTTTCTGTGAATTGTTAATATTATTTATTGAAGTTTTGAAAACAAATGCCAATTGTTTTGAAAAAATAGGAGGTATAATGTTTTTGAGAGAACTGTCTTTCAGAGAAAAAAAATGTAATTAGAATATGAAAATGGAAATTAATTTCTGCCGAAATAGCTAACAAATATTTCAAGTTTCATTAAAAAAATAAATAAAAACTGTAGATTGCTTTGATTTCAACTAATGAAGAAACCAAAAAATACACGCCCCGATCCCTTGGAAGTATACTTTAATTAAATCTGAGAAATATAAAAAATAATAAATCTCAACACACTGGAGAGAGAAATATCAGGATTGTGTGTCGAAACGTGTGGTCTGGACTTAATCCCAGGGTACAGGGGCTTAAAGTTAATTTAGTACTTGTTGAGAAATGTGTGGGGGAACTTTTACAATATATCTTGGACTGGTGTGGCAGGCCAAGGTACTGTCAACTCTCCACTGGCCAACAAGTACTTTTGTCCTAATATACAGCTCTTGCCACATTTTTCATTTTGGTTTACTGGCTGTCGGAAGTAATAACTGATCATTTTTTCGAGAGTCCTCGTTGACGTATATATATATATAAATTTACTTATAAGTAAATAAGGCTTTATTAAAAAATAAGTAAGATTAGGAATAAATCTATAAATCTCTTACTGCTGTTTTAGCTTGGTGGCATTAAAAAATTCCAGTTATATTGTCAACAAGTTTTCATTAGACGTCTTGACTTCCTTTAAACCGATTTGCGGAATTATGTTTTTTTTTTTTGTTTTTTTTTATATAATACCATAATAATATTTTTGATGATTTCCAAATGCATTGATTCTATTAGTAGAAACACAAAAATGAAAATGCAACTGTTCCGGTAACCTACGGCAACGGATAGGTGGAATCAGAACGTTGAATCCTGCCAAGTATAGGATTGGTAGCGCCCATGTCAGCATCAAAAGCTTGCCTCCTCCAGCGCTCTTGGTGGCAAGAGAAGCAACCCAGACTAATGAGAGATAGGCATCTTGTCTTCAACCAGAGAAGCGTCCATCCTTTCTTTTGATTCACTCATCGGTAATATCCACCATGAGTGAGTACATTTACTTGAGTGGTTTCCAGCAGCAGAGGGAGAAGAGGCTTGGAGATGCGGGGGGAGGAAAGAAGAAAGAAGTAAGTCCACATAGCAATAGTTAACATCCACATCATCATCAACCACCTCAATGTTAGCATCTACAATTTCCATAGCCCAGTCATACAAAATTCTTCTAACAATCTAATCATAATGTTTCTTTCGGTCACCCCCTACACCTCTTGTAATATAAAACAATAGAATTTTATTACATTTAATCATGTTTCAGTTTTCAATGATACAGTCCACTCAAACCCAACCATCCAACCAAAAGTGAAGTGTGTCTTACAATGCGGTTGAAGGCATACTTCATACAGCAACATACAACTGAGCTAAATTACGGTTATTTGCTCATTTATGTGTATTATTTATATGTAAATAAATCAATCCGTACTGCTACAACCCATGAAGTGTAAGGACTGTAGTACTGTTACTAGACTAAAGGGTGTGCAAGGAGGTGAATTGATCAGAATCACGATCGACCGCTAAATTTTGACGATATGGGGCGTCAAGGTGGTTATTTTCTTAATTATTCTGCTTGTCCAGAAGGCCTCGATAATGCGTGTTTAGTTTATACATAGGTAAAGTAATTGAAGAGGAAGATGACACTCGTCCTACCGGGTATTATTTCTGTAGGTACGAGGAGGTTTGCAAGTCTGGAGGATAGCTAGCCACCAGGTCATGCAGGAAGGTGCCTTCGTTCCACCAGGTGATATGCCGGCATATACGGTGGAGGTATGAAAGCCTGAAGGTAGAGTATAGAGGATTGAAGGAGAGAGGTCATGTCTTAAGTGATCGTAAACCAAAAAAAAAAAAAACTCTTTAGAATTCAGTATCGGCTGTCAGCCGAAACTATCTCAAGCAGGGCGTTGTTGTTGATTGTTGCTTAAAGGCGTAAAACCCTCTGGTCATCAACGCCTATGGCATGATAAAAGTAAAAAAAAAATAAAAATCGAAGAGGAGTTATAATTTATAAAGAAGGCGATGTGCTTTTAAAAATTCTAACACTAATGTAATTTTAGCTTCCTCATCTGTGAGAGCTTCTGATAAATTTGGGGTCAGTCCTATTCTGTTTACTATTGGCAAATAGTGAGCACATTCTTCAAAAATATGTCTAATCGTAAGAATGGACTGACAATATTTGCACGTTGGAGGTGGCAGTTTTCTGATCAGGTGAGAGTGCGTGAGGAGAGTTTGACCTATTCTCAAGCGGGTTAGAGCAACTTCCTCCATACTGTTGCGGTAGGATGTTGACCATGGTTTCACTGATCGTTTTATTTCTTTTAATTTACTCGGAGAGCTTTCATCCCACTTGGCCTGGTATTTTTCTATTTGTAATTTAAGCAGCATCAAGCAGGGCGTACGTCACCCGTGCAGGACTAAGCCTCGGATAATTGTGGTTCATTGAATCATTTAGGCCTTCCTTAAAGCCCTTATTAATTAATATGCCTAGTGCATACGGCTGAAACCGTGAAGCGGTCTATGCTACGTTCGCTTTATAATGCTACCTAAATACATCGGGCTGCTAAACCACAAAGCAAATTTATCGATCCTTGATTGGAATTATATAAACTATCATATAGTTACAAATATACAAAAAAAATTTTTTTTACTTTTATTTTTCAAGCAATAATCAACTATAAAATAAATACAATATATTTTTTTAACAAATTTATTTTATTTATGTATACATTTTCTTCTCCTTCATTTGCACTAAGATATATTACATTTTCCTTATTTATTCTTTCTGTTTTTTTTTTTGCGCTCAACCCTATCTTGAAATATTTTAATTCCATGTTAATGAATTAAATGAATATAGTTACGAATTAAATTTATATTAAATCACTATTCATATATTTAAAATAAACGAATATTAAAAAAAATCTTTGGCAGATAGTTGTAAAAAGTAAAAAATAAAAATGAGCTGGCAATTGTAATTATATTAAAATCCATAACTTTACCGCATTAAACCCATGTAACTTGTTTTAGTGATATCTGATCTTTAAAGAGGCAAATAAAAGCAAAAAGTTATATTTGACCTTTAACTAAAAGAGGGAAAAACACCAAACCTAAACCCAGTATCAGTAAGTTCTTAATCTTAATGGTTAGGAAGTTAGATTAAATTAGACAATGGGCGCCTTTTGTTCAAAGTTCAATTCCATAATTAATTGATGTAATTGAAAATTAATTATATTTAGGTTATAATTTTACAAATAAGGCATCGCGATAAAGAAATCGACTTTTGAGATAAAATTAGCCGATATGTTTACAGTCGTAGGCTTAGGTTTTTTTAAATGTGAAACCCCCTTGTTATGAGTAACCAAAAAAAAATTTTGCGTAATACATGAAAATTCTTTGCTGATTGTGCTCGGTAAGAACTTTTACGTTATTTTCCTTTGCCCCTTCTTCTTTTCTTTTTACCCTTCAAAACCAATCTCTCTTCTCGATTTTATATTTTATACACCAGTAAGTTGACTTGGAGCCCCAATTCCAAGTCAAACCTCCGGGGAAAAAGAAAGTCCTTAACCAAACCAATCTCAAGTTATAACGGTTACGAAGCCTCACGGGACAGGGGAAAGAAAATCTGAAAGTAAGAGTGCAATGGAGATGAATAAAATTGCAGTTAATATAATTTATATTTATTGAACTATTAGGACTATTTATTTATACTATTTCAAGTTTCGGATTCAGAAATCATTTTTTTTTTTCAATGAATGATTTAATTAAACACATTTTCACTTCACTGTCAGTCAAATATATGCTATAATTTTAATATTGAAGAATACTTTTTCTTTGTATTATTTTATTCTTTAGCAATAAAAAATCTACTTTAGTATGTTTAATTTATTATCTAATGTATCGAATTTTCTCAAAAACTTTAGTTGGAAAGAAATGTTTGACAACCGTACTACCTTCTAAAAATATGCTTTTGAAATATTTTAATTCCATGTTAATGAATTAAATGAATATAGTTACGAATTAAATTTATATTAAATCACTATTCATATATTTAAAATAAACGAA
>NW_027107708.1:263882-278911 GCF_000696795.3 Halyomorpha halys | reverse complement strand
TTTATATATATGATATAAATGAATAATTGGAACGTTAATACTTATTAGCCTTAATTTGGCATTTATTATTACACTGTAATAAAACCTATGAATAAAGAAAAAACTGGTGAAGAAAAAGACTAGTTAGCTTAGAATATTAAATTTAATGAAGTTTTAATAAAAATAATAATTTTTATACTATTGAAAAATTATTATAATATGTCTCAGATGAAACCTCAGAAATAATTTTCCCCGTTTGCAGTCAGAAACTATTTTGTATACCCTTTGACCTTTTGAAGTAATTTATTCCAGACTGGAGAAAGCTCTCAGTAAATGCGACATAAATAGCTTTTAATATTATGAGTTTTGTATTATAGCTAACTTAAATTTTGCTATTGATTTTTAAAGGGATGAATGAAAAAATATTACATACTGGAACCATTTTTTATCTAAAAAGTTTAAGAATACATCTTTTTTTTTTGTTGGTTGGTTCTATAGATCTTGTTGATCTTTTTCCAAACTAGGCTTCTCCACGCCTGCCTATCTAAGGCTACTGCCTACTGGTCTTTCACATTTTTGTTTATTCTGTCTATTCGTCTGGTTTTTGGCCTCCCAAAAACTCCGTAGTCTCTTGCTTATTATACTGGCATTCGTTGTTGTGTAGAGGTGTACTGATGGATTGCTTCGAGCCCCACATGTTCCGCCCATTTTAACCTCCTTGTCTTTATATCGTGAGATATTGACCAGTAGCCCTTATCCCAGATCTCTTCGGAGGATTTTCCATTCATATCCCTCGATTCTGCATTCTAGGGTACTTAAAGCCCTGGCCTCGAAGTATTAAATGAGAGCTGGCTTTAACATATCATTGTACACCTCTAGTTTTCAGGTTTTTTGGGATTTCAGTGTTCTTGACAGAGCCTTATTTAGTGAGTACCTTTAAATGGGGAAGCCATTGGGTGGTGAGAGACCCTAACATAGCTCCTAGTCCTCCAGGTTGGGGGTTGGGCGTAGGGCTAATAACCCTATCTTTATAAACTTATCTAAAAAAAAACTCATTATGAAACCCAGAACAAGCCCTAGAAAATCGCACTGTCTCAACATGGTGACAACCCTTGTTTGTATAACGGACCACTCCCACGTATATTGTAGAAATACATAAAATAGAGAAAAATTATTTTTTCAAGGTAAATCAGTGAGTTATTCCACTAATAAGATTCATTTCAACTTTATTAATTCTTAGTCATTTAAAAATACATGTGCTTGAAAAAATTAAAAAATAAAAATTAACACAATTTTCCACAATCTTCTCTCAATCTAAACAGTGTATTTTATTTATAATTACTTAAAATTTTCAAACTACAATGAACGAATGGTTATAAATAATTTTTCAGAAATAAATATTCACTTTAAGAAAAACTTCTTTATTGTTTTCATTGTAAATAAATTTGTCAAACAGCAATAACAACATTAATTGTAGCAATTATGCGAACCACTTTGTAGTTTAATCCATTCCTATCAATTACAACGAAGACATTTGAATAGCTATACCAGTTGCTTAGTTGATAGTTTGTTTAATCTTGGCTATTGATTTGGATTAGAGTGTGTTTTGACAGGTGCTATAACTTATCCTGCAAACAATGGACTTACATGCAATGAATACACAATAAAAACCAAAATATATGTTTTATTTAACATCATATAACATTCATTTATAACCCTAAAATATTAACAAAATAAAATATATGTGTTTTTAATTAACATATTATCTCTTTAGGTATAAACGTATTGTTATAAAGGATACAAATATACAATACTACTGCAGAATAATGCAACAGATCTCTAACAGGTAAATATATGTGTATATATATACCATTATACCCAAAATAATGGTGGAAGGGAATATGCTGAGTGTGGTGGCAGGGAACCGTCCGCTTTCGATAGGGGATGGTTAAATCAGAGAAGTTAAATGTGTATAATTGTATATAATACAATAAATAAAGAAATGGAATTTAAAAAAATAGTTTAACTTTTCAACTCTTCCATATCATATCAATATGTTTTGAATTTTATTCCTTAATAAATTGAGAGAAAATAGTTTCAGATAAAGAGAACATTCTCAAAATTTGATAAAATACTTTTTATTCGGTTTCTATGGCGTATTGGTAAGAAGGAGGACACGTGTAAAATATTTTTCGGTTTAGTTTCCGCTATACTTCCTATACAATCCTTAGTCATATAAAAAGGTTCCATTGAAATCTTGATTCCAAGTAATCTCCACCCTTTTTCTGACCTGTTTGTAATAAATCATATTTTCCCTTTTGTTTTACTGTATTATGAAGGATCAGATGCTTAATTTTTATTATTAATTCTTAATTAATTTTATCCTCTTTATCATATTCCACACCACTTTTGGATAGTGGACAATTTTATATTCCTTTATAATATACCAGCAGTAGCATTCTAGAAATTAATTATGATAATATCTCCCAAGACCTGGATTATCAGTGTTTCGTTTAAACGGAAGACTCGAAATATATGGCTAATTGGCTAATTAGTATGGCGTGGCTAAGAAAACAAAAGGCACTAGCGAGCCTTGGCCAAAGGCTTCCTTTCTTCACTTCTGTTTTCTGAAAAAAATCTTGAGTGAATGAAGCCTCCGGTAGCGGAGGATAGGGTAGGTGGAGGTATGTGGAGAACAAGAAACAGGAAGGATAAAAGAATGGACTAAGTTTAGATCTTTCCACATTACTAACACCATCATCATCAAGATCATTAAACAACAATTAAAATTAATTTAACTATTTCTAACAATAAATGTTCTATTTCGGTCATCCTTGATACCTATTATGACAATACTTTTAGTATTTAAACCATTGGACGTACTAATGTCTACCAGCGCCCACATTAAAGCAAGTTAAATCTACTACAAAATAGTTAATTATGTCTATCTTTGTAGCAGTTGTAGTTTTTATGATATTTGACAAAATAAACTCACAAAATGTTAATTTCTAGTTGTTCGTATAAAATGTTAGATGCTTGAAAAAATATATCTCTAGATCCATAAGACGCACATATATCTGCCAATACACAAAATAATGGAAATATAACTAACTATAAAGTAATTTTTTGACATTTATCTTCGTAGGGGTAGTAGTTTTTCACATATGAATATAAATTTAGCAAATGAAAATCAATTCATTTTGCCAAATTTCATGTAAACTATTAATCCTACGAAGATGAACATCATAAACTACTTTATAGCTCATTAAACTAGATTTAATTTGAGTGCTAATAGACATCTGTACGTCAAATGGTTTATGAGATATCTTTTAGTACGTCCCATACAAGATTTTTATGAAATGTTGCTTTTTAAAAAGCTATATCTCGAAAACTATTTAACGTAAAGAACTCTATTAGGGCTCATATTTTAGCAAATTTGCTCTTCTTTAAATGGCATTCTCTTAGGTTTTCTTGTGTTGTTCCTACTTTTTAAGATATAAAGCTCCAAATGAAAAATTAATGATTTTATGGCTTTGAAACAGCCGCCATTTTTAATTCCCCCTACCTATACTTGGCAGAATCATCAATTTTGACTATTAATTAAACATAGTTTTCATTAAAGTAATTAAAAATTGGGGTGAGATAATTTTTTCTCCTCTTGGGCTCTTGTACTATGAGTTGATGGCGCACTTCATACAATTAGAAATAAATATTGGTTATATATCAAGTTTAAATATTAGTGATTAATTTGGGGATAGTTTGAGAAATTTTTAATATATCAATTTAACGTTTTTTAGTGCAATACTTTTTTTTAAGTGGGTGAGAGAGAGATAGTGCTTTATGTACCTTTCATTATCAATACCAATATTTTTTGTTCTACAGGGAATCGATGAGACAGCTCCAGTGTTTGCCTTATTTTCTATCCTCCCCTAAAAAAAATATCCGGCTGTTGTTGGAGTGGAGGAAGGGAGTGAGGGTGAACGTGTTTGTGACACCTGAATTCTAATATGGAGGGACTAGTTTGAGTGCTCTTATCGCCAGTGTGTGTCCGCTATCGTCGGGGTCATCTCCAAGCATTTCGGCTGCTAAGATAGAAAATGGCAACATAAACCTCGGTCTAACGTTTAGATTATTTTGTCTATATTTTATAACCATAAAAAAGGGATAGTTAGTTGAAATTATTACAATTACTAAATTATGCTATAGGAGTTCTAATAAGTCTTATTAATAATCGGCAATATAATGTAAAAATAGATGATGTGAAAAACATGTTTTTTCTGTATTTTTAATTTTTATCATAATTTATTTATTGTTATTTACAACTATATAAAAATATACACAACCAGTAAATTTGCTATAAGTTATAAAATGACATGATACAAACATGTGGAGAATCTACCAATTGATAGAACTCCAATAATAATTCTAGAGATCTCGGGGCCAACTACTTTTCAGACGCCTGAGAGGATTATTAGGTAATGAAGAAGAATTGGGTTTGGGTGGTTAGGGAGTTTATAAAGGAAGATTTGGTATCTAGTTCTGGTCTAATCGATAACTTATGAACATGGAGGTCGTAATGGATGACTTGATTTGTGACAAAGTAAGGAGCATTAAGGATTTTGGACTATACGGATTAGATACGAGTGGAATTCGAAAGTTTAGTGGAACCCCAAAGCTCGAATTTATT
Source organism: Halyomorpha halys (assembly GCF_000696795.3). NCBI lineage: Eukaryota > Metazoa > Arthropoda > Insecta > Hemiptera > Pentatomidae > Halyomorpha > Halyomorpha halys. The sequence continues at coordinate 274,245 of NW_027107708.1, read as the reverse complement.
TTAATTCTCTAATTTCGGCAGCAGTCTTAAAGGGTGGTGATGCGGGATTTGAGACTTTAGATCTAAAAACTTAGAGCAGAGATTAACCATCATTAACTACGGTGGGCTCGGATTCGATCTCATCTTTACCTTATATTTGTTAAAAGAAGAAACAAATCTTTCAAGTGAAGAAGGAAAAAATATTTCGAAATAAATTTGAAATAATCAGAAAAAAATTATACCATGTAATTATTATTTATATTCAATCATAACTTATTTTTTGGTTTCTATGCTACATATAGAGAACAATTTATTTAATTATTAATTTTTTGTATTTTTATTTATAATTTTTGATATCAATTTATTTTTCTGTTACTGTTTATTTTTTATATTTATTTTTATTATTATGATGTATTTATTTTCTGGAGTTCATGTATTTTTACTCTTGCGAATATCAATAGATGTGTTTGTATATTTTGTTTTTAGTTACTGTATTTGTTAAAGTGGGAAACAATGTATTGAATTAAGAGAAAATATAAAATAGAGATATCTGGGAAAATATTGAAAAAAAAGAGAAGATAAGTACAGAACAAAACATTAGTGAAAAAAATAATATATTAGTACAATCTATTTCAGAAAAATTGGAATATACCTGTATATTATTAAAAAGAAAACAATTACTCTACAAGTTATAAATAGTTGCTAACACAAATTTTTCAATAAAGAGTTTCTTTCTTTTTGTGAATATATACATAAATTGATGTTTTTGAGTACATTATAGAAAATATTAAAACAAAAATCTACAAACATTGTGTTTTCCAATGAAGTGTTTTTTCTCTGTATATACAAACAAACTTATACTCTATTTATAGATTGATTTATAAATAGAGTATAAGTTTGTATCTACCCCAGAAAGGTTTTATTTATATCGTATAAATATATTATGGTTTTATTTTTTTCTGATTTCGAAAATATTTACCCTACACTGACGTTTAGGAGTACTCTTCCGTCTTTAGGGGTGTTATACAAATTCCAAAAACAATGTAACAATAATATAACAATAAAAACCTATTATTTAACAATTAATATTTAAAAATGCGTTAAGATTTATATAATTACCCTATTATAACTATAGTATTCTGTCTCTTCCTGCCTCCCTATGTCTAAAATCTTAAATATTACAGTTCCTTAATTAAAAAAAAAAAAATAATAATAATTCAGGAAGATCACTAGTGATGCTGTGAAGGGCTAACACTATAATATTTTTGTATATTTAAAAAAAAATAAAAGAATTTAGGAAAGAAGAAATAAGAAAATCACAAAATATTTATATGATTTAAATTGATATTTTTGTATATATTTTGGAGAATATTAAAACAAACATCTAAAATGCTCCGTGTTTTCATACATTGAATAAAACAAAAGTACAAAAATTGTTTAAGAATTATATATTGTATTAATTTTATTGTTGTTTTTCTTGAGAGATTATAACTCTACTATTTTAGAAATATTTTTTTTCATAAAAGTTTTGTGTTTCTTTACGAGACAGATGATCTGTATAATTTTCATCCAAAACTTGTTGTTTATTTGTTGGGTACTTTATGAAAACAAGATATTCTCAGATACAGGGGGTGACATCTACAAACTAGAGGTAAAAATAACATTTTACATAACATAACATATAAATAAATAACATTTCTTGAGTATTCTGAAAATGTAAACTTGGTGTAATCTCGTAAAAAAAAAAAGAACGAATTACCATTTTTTCTTGACTAATACAATTCAGAAGAGTAAAACCACCAAGTAATATAGTCTAACTGAAAAGGAAACTATTCCAGGATAAAGTTCGAATCAAGCGACACTTCCACCCCATAGGATTAATCGGAATTGACTTCTAGTAACTTCGGAAGGTGTAGCTGAGAAGTTTTCTTATTTGGAGAAAATAAGGGCTAATTCTTTTAAGTCCTTAAACCTGAAGAAAGTTGGCTAACAAGAAAAGAGTACAGATAGGAAGGGCTTGTCCCACAAAGAAGGAAGTAATGGTCACAACAAGAGAATTCCTATGTCCTCCTAACTTCTACACCTTAGGAATATCGAGTCTTAATTACATTATCCTTTCTTGTTGTATCCTAATTCAGTATGCTTTGAGAAAGAATATACATCTTAGTGATACAGGAGTGATACAGGATTCTGGTGCATAAAATCCATACATTTGTAAAGGATTTAAAATATAGTCTCTCTTTTAACTTGACGGAAAAGCATTTAAAAACGTTAATCAAGCTGCTTAGTTTGATAAAGCAATGGATCAGAAATTTCAGGACTTTATTTTGATATTTCACCAATAAATCCCAAACAGTGGATTCTTGTAATAAAAGATATGATACAACTTTAAATTAAAGAACATTAAATTACTTGTGGAATGAGTAGGGTAAAGTAATAATGTGTCTGTGGCAGGTATTTATTTATTATGTTACTGTAACTATGAGTCAACCCTGTGTGTTTACTATACGCATGTTGCACTATATGACTATATGCATACAAAAATTAAAACCAAAAATTTTTATTTTTAATTTCTAATAAATTTTGTATTAGATGATGCTAAAATCTAATCTTAGTTTGTCCATGAAAAATGTTAAACTTACATTATAGGAGGCGTATTGACAATATAATTAGCAATTAAAGGAACAAATTGGTGTAATTTGAAATCCGAGTGGAGCCAAGAAACAATGCCAATGAATTAAAAAGATATTTTTCGACCGAATATCTCTAAAAAAAATTAATTGAAATCGTTGACTGATCACCAACCTATTCTCGTCAGATATGAAAATGAAAATATTTTAAATTTCAATTTCAAAAATTTATATCTACAAAATAAGATATTTTAATATCATTAATTAATTACCTTCTTAACTTGTATGTCTTTTCACAGTTCCTGCCAAAGATTATGAATAAACTCACTCACCTGTAAACAAATAAGGTAATTATGAAAAACAGAAAGCTGGATAGTATAATGTAATAATTTATTTCTAGTTAATATTCTAACACTTATTATTCTATAGTTGAACAAAAGTATTTCTAAATCTTCTAAAGAATTCAAGAAGTGTAAAGATAATTTCATACTAATATCATACAATTGAACTTGAACAAAAATAATTATTCCACAGCATTTTCAAACTGTTGGTTGGTTGTATAATATAAAGGTGCAAAAAAATTTGATAAAAAATAATATCATCAAGCCATGCTTAATTATTGCTTATGTATACTAATTATTTGAATTATATGTGGAAAAATAGAAGAGAAAGTATAAGGAAAAATAAATCCAATTAAAGTAATGTATAGTTAAATTTATTTAATTTAAAGTTAAATACATGAAATTCAATATGTTTGAATAATTTATGTATATTAAATTAAAAAATAAAAATTTTCCTCCTACAATCTATGAAGGGTCAGAGGTGCAATACTATATGAGGAGGAACTGTAATAAGACCAACGGTTGTGCAAGGGGATGATATGCTCAGAATCACGCTTTACCACCAGATTTTTACTCAATTAAGGGTACCGACTTTATGAGCCTGATGTGGGTTGGTATCCCAGAATGCTTCGGAACCCACAGGACTAACTCACATCTACAGTGAAACAGAAGAAACGTTAATCGTACTATTAAATTTATTTTCAGTGTGATCCTTATAATTATCTCATAGGAGGGTATAAAATATATCAGAGGGATTATTTTTTGGAATTGTATTGAGGGAAATTTAAGGCCCAATAGTCGGGGCTCAGTAAGCCCGTCGTAATGAACCCCAAAACCTTTCAACCCCCTAAAAAAAAAAATGACGTGTGACAAGGGTTGAGTTTTCCCCTTATACTGCTAATTATATTTATTGATTGAATGAAAAATATCCTAAATTGGAACTTTTTTATTTTTATTCAAGAATTTCTTCATTAATTAACTCAAATTAATTTCCTAATAACAACATTTTTATAACCACTATATAAAAAATAAAACTTAAATTCTGTTATTACTAACATATTTAATTAATTATATGTTTTCTTTGTTAATTTTTTGTAATTTTAATTTTATATAATTATCATTTTGTAGGTATGTTTACTAACTAGATTTTCATATTTCATTTTTTTTTCTTCCCTCATACATAATTTTAATATTACTTATTCTCATTTAGCTTTTGTTGTGTTATATTACTCAGACTGTACATTTTCTTCCAATGCTACTTTTGTATCTATATTATTAGTTATTTTCAAGTTATTCTATATTTCCTTTTTTGATCGTTACCTGATTTTTTGTTTTTAGACCAGATTACGACCTGAAATTAAGGCCGAAACGTTGGCACAAACAGAAAAGTAAAATTTTGAACAAGCATTGAAATTATTCCAAAAGAATAACACCATGGAATTTCATCTATGATTTTTTTTTTTACATGTCGATATTTGGGCAAAATCCTTGAGAAACTCATCTTAAAACGCCTGAACACTATACTTGATTCCAACCACATAATCCCAGATCACCAGTTTAGATTCCGAACATCCCACTCCACTATCCAGCAATGCGATCATGTGGTTGATGTTGTCTCGTTTTCATTGGAGCGCGGAATGTACTGGTCGGGAGTCTTTCTTGATGTAGAACAGGCTTTTGATCGAGTCTGGCACCCAGGACTGCTCTACAAGATCCGTAAATTACTACCCCCTACATACTTCCTCATTAACCGTTCATATCTCTCCGACAGATTATTTCAAGTAAATTACAACGGCGCTTATTCATCCCTATTTCGTCAGTCTGCTGGTATACCTCAGGGTAGTATCCTTGGTCCTATCCTTTATACAGTTTTCACCACTGACATCCCAACTCATTCTAACACCATCCTCACCAAGTATGCCGATGATACATGTCTATTGTCAGTGCTGCTCGTCGATTTCGACTATTAAAACATTTACTGGACAAACGGTCTAAATTGCCAATCCATTACAAAAGACTGATCTACATGACTATTATAAGGCCTATCTGGACATACGTAGTTGAGATTTGGGGCTCCACTAAACAAACAAATTCCTCCCGAATCCAATCCTTACAGTCCAAAATCCTTAATGTTCCTTACTTTGTCACAAATCAAGTCATCCATCAGGACCTCAATGTTCCATATGTTGCCGATTTGGCCAGAACCAGATACCATTCCTTCCATGATTAACTTCTCAACCACCAAAACCTAAATCCACTTGTTTCTAACCTGGCTTCTCCTTCATTACCTAATAATCCTCCTAGGCGTCTGAAAAGAAGATGGCCTCGAGATCTTCTCCTCTAGAAATGTTGTTGGAGTTCTATCAGTGGGAAGATTCTCCACATGTTTGTATCATGTTATAATTCCACTTACAGCAAATTTACTTATTGTAGATATGTGTATACAGTTGTAAATAACAATAAATAAATTATTAAAAAAAAATAATAAAAATTTTGATATTTAAAAGAAAAATTTTGTCTTCGCCATCGAGACATTTACATTTTTTCCCCATTAATTTTATAATTTAAAATACATAAAAAAATGAATCATACTTGTTGGCCTCTTATGACAAAACTTGAAAAAATTGAAGTAAATAAAGACAATGAGTACATCTGGGATTGTGCCGCAGTAAAATGATTGATTCTGGCAGAGGCGGCTGACCAGTTTCATGAAACCTTTCAACTGTCAGTTGCTCTGACAATCAATTACACAACAATGGCCAATGTTATCTCATTGCTCTACCATCATTGTCCTTCCGTTTTGTTGTTTTTGTATAGCTGGAGCCCCCTTGTTCAAAATCTATTCCATTGTAAATATTTGGTGACTCGTTAAGAGCCAAAACGTCTTTAACATTGAAATATAAATTGTACAAAAAAGAAATTACTAAATCGTTTATTATTTTAATAAATTATTAGTTATATCATTAAATAACAAATACATAAATAAAAATCAGGGATGTCCACTTAGATGACTTTCTTAACCTTCTTATATGTATTGGTGCATTCAGCAGTACAAAAATTATTTTTTTCGTTTCAACATATTATTTAGTATCAAATTTAAATCTCAAACCTACTGACTGCTCTATAGTTTCATTTAATGATGTTACTCTTACCTTGGTCTACATTTGGACAAACGATTAACCTGGAATCCTCACACAAGACTGAAAAGACAGGAAACTGCACGTAGATTTCGACTATTACAGCACTTACTAGACAAACGGTCTAAACTTCCAACACATTACAAAATACTGATCTACATGACTGTAATAAGCTTTGGGGCTCCACTAAACCTTCGAATTCCTCTCGTATTCAATCCTTACAATCCAAAATCCTTCGTAAAATCCTCAATGCTCCTTACTTTTTCACAAATAAAATCATACATAAAGATCTTAATGTTCCCTATGTAACCGATCTAGCCCGAACCAGATATCACTTCTTCCATTATAAACTCCCACACCACTCAAACCCCCTAGTTTCTAATCTTGGACCCTCTTCCATTCCTGACAATCCTCCGAGGTGCCTGAAAAGAAGATGACCACGAGACCTGCTAATGTAAATCGTCATTAGAGTGGTACCATGGGTAGTTTCTCTACACGCCTGTAACACTCCAATTTAAATTAGATCAGATTTACTAAATGGATTATAATGTACGTTGTAAATAGCAATAAATAAATATTTAAAAAAAATCTCAAAACACACTTTATTATTTCTTAAAATATTTAACGTTTCGGCAAATTCGGCAATCCTCAAGGACAATCATAATTTACACCAATTATTTAAAAACTATTTGCAGGCTATCCTGCCCAGATCATTAATTTTAGTAAAATCGCCTTTTTATCACTTATATTAATTTTTAAAACTTTTAATTACAACTTAATAAAAAATTGATAATATTGTTAAGTTTATCTGTAATAAAAATTAATGGAGTAGTAACAAAAAAAGGAGATTTGACTAAAATTAATGACCTGGCCAGAATAGCCTACATGTACACTTACATAGTATCACCGTTCGTTTCTATTTTAATTAACAACACAAGGAAATGGATTTACGAAACTCAAAAAAATATTAAAGCTACTCTACATGCATGTATTGGATATAAGTCCTTGTATTGATTGGTTTTCAATATTAATAAATTCCAGGAATAGAACTCAAATTAATTTTCTTCATGCCATTTTCAAGCGGTCTGAGGAGAGCTATAAAACTAAATTATGTTTAAACAATAACAGTGTATATTTAATTTTTTTTTGGATTCATTTACTCCCGAAAATAAATTAAATTTTTAATATGAATAGATGAACAAGTTCGATTTTATGCTATTTTTTAAAGAAAATGTTTTGCAAATTGTGAAGATATTTTTATCTGGCTGATAGTTTGAGTCCGAATTTAATGAGAATTACACAATGAAATAATAACAACAAAAAATGTCCAATTTTAGTAATTGGCAATGGCATAAAAAACGTGAAAATAAGAGAGAAATACCATATTTAACAACAAGCAATGCTGTCCAAACAAAGTGGGTTGCTAAAATAACTAGCATACTAATCATACAATAAAATATAACCAATGATAAAAACGAAATACAATGGTACAATATCTACAACAAAGTGCAGTATCTATAATTTATTTATTTCTTATCAATAAATTGCATTAAATTTGTATTTACATTTTTTCTCCTTTTTGTTTAGCCATTAACAACATTTTATCCTCGGTTATTCGTCCCAAATATTGAATTTATTACGCTTTAGTTTTATTTGGATTTATGGAATCATTTAATCTTAATACTTTTTTGTAAGCACACGTAAAAATAATAATAAGAAGAATTGAACGTTATGAATGAATCAAAAATGAATAAAATTAAAATAAATTAACATTTAGTAATCATTTTGATAACAAATTAAAAAATAAGTTTTAAAGAGAAAAATAAGTTAAAACCAAATAAATAAATTAAAAATAAATAGGTTACAAAAAAAGAAACAAGCAAATCAAAAAAAAGAAAATTTATTATAACCAATTATAATTATAATGAATGAAAAGTCAAATTTAAAACATTAGAATTATTGAAAATGAGTAATGTAAAAATTGTTATAAACATTATTTGTAGAAACGACTACATAGGAAATTACAATAATTACAGAAAACATATACAGAATTATAAAAAACAGGGAAATGTATGGAAGAGATATCTGCCTTTATGATTAAATATTAAATGTTATTAGCTGTAAATTAGTTAAATAAAAAAGAACTGTCATAGTAAAACATACTATTACAATTAAAACGTAAAATGACTATATTTAACAAAATAAATAATTAATTCGCATTGAATATTGAGCTATTTATTTTATATCTGCACAATTTTTTTTAAATTATTAAATATTTTATTGAATTTTCTAGTAGCTCATTTTAAACTACATCCCTGTGTTTTTTCCTCATAAACTTGTATACTTGTGTCCCCAAGAGAGCGCAGAGTCCTATAGGGAGATATAAAGTGGCTAAATTCCGGTTGGATTAATTTGTAAATTCCTATAATTGGGAAATATATAAAAATTACTATAAATAATATTATAATATTTATTATGTTCTTTATCTTGAATGACGTATAATTTATAATAAATACAGGCAGTTCGGACACGGTGCTGACCACTTTTCCTCCTTTATTGTATAAGCCTTAATACCTTTTATGGGCATTGTGGTTTGTTAACAAAATTTCCAGTTATTTTTTATTTATAATTTATTAGAGGTACTGATAATAAATTATACTATGTAATTTAAACAAAAAGATTATAAACAAAAAATAAATTCTAACTAAAAAAATTAGATTGTGACAAATCACATATTGATATCACGTTCGGTCACTGCTGCTGTTGGAGAAAGATGGCTGTCTCAATGCTCAAGGTAATTACATTGAACAACATTAATATGAATCGTAATGTTTACATTTCAATAATAAAGCTATTGGAACATATATTTATTTATTTATTATAACCTATTATTATTTATTAAGTTTATAATCATAAACACTTTCTTGAGACTGGTAAATTTTTTTAAAAATAAATAATTTAATTTCTATCCATTTTAGTCTCAAAACACTTTATTTTTCTTACAAGTCCAACTTATTTTTTAATTTGTTGTCAAAATTATTACTAAATGTTAATTTATTTTAATTTAAATCATTTTTTATTTTTTTTAATCATTTTTCATAACGTTTTATTCTTCTTCTTATTATTTTTACGTGTGCTTACAAAAAAGTATTAAGATTAAATGATTCCATAAATCCAAATAAAACTAAAGCGAAATAAATTCAATATTTGCGACGAATAACCGGAAAAGATGAATGTGCCAGAGAGGGATATACAGAGAGGATAAAATGTATAATGACAAAACAAAAAGGGGAAAAAATATAAAAGCAAATTATTTATATGAAATAAATAAATTACAGATACTGAATTGGGTTGTAAATATTTTACCATTGTATTTCGTTTTTATCATTGTTTATATTTTATTGTATGATTAGTATGCTATGTATTTTAGCAACCCACTGTATTTGTACAAAATTGCTTGTTGTTAAATAAGACATTTCTTTCTTGTTTTCACGTTTTTATGCCATTGCCAATTATTAAAATTGGACATTTTTTGTTGTTATTATTTCATTGCGCAATTCTCATTAAATTCGGACTCAAACTATCAGCCAGATAAAAATATCTTCACAATTTACAAAAATTTTTCTTTAAACATAATCATATAATCTAACTTCTTCATGTGCTCATATCAAAAATTTATTTAATTTACGGAAATTATTATTTATTAATTTATTAAGATCCTCCATTAATAGTTTTGGTTAAGAAACGTAATCCTGAAACACCCTGTATAATCAGAAAAACCAAAAGACTCGTTTTGTAAATTAGACCAAGAAACGATTTTTGGTTAAGAATCAATAGAATTAGACTCATTGTTAGAGCCAATCATAACAAATCAGTACCAGATATAAAATAAAATGTTTGAGGACTTTTTTTTTTGTATAGTGCATCTAAGATGGGTTTGTCTGTAGAGAGGGAAAAAAGCCCGGGCAAACGTTTTTTGGTTGTCAGAAGCTGTACGAAGCATGTAGTACGTGTTTTTCTCTCCCAAATACTGTACTACGCATGCTCCAACCAGTTCTGGACAGTCAGAAGTGGCTGTTGGAACAGACCTACTCAGTTGACTGGACTACCCTTCCTTGCCTTTCCTTTTTTATCTTCGACCTACTTCTGCAACTTTATAAATAGGAATTCCTCTTATACATTTTTTTTTAAAACTATTTTTCATCAATATCACAAGATAATAAGTTTATCATGTCAAGTAGGGGGAAAATAATCCACTGTCAAACCAAAAACATAT
>NW_027107708.1:251308-263287 GCF_000696795.3 Halyomorpha halys | reverse complement strand
GTCGTTTGTCAAGATGTAGTCCAAGATAACGAATCTGTTCTACAGGGGTAAGAGCCACATTATTAAAGTATACTGTAGGGCAGAAAAAAAAAAACATATTTAAAAGGCTGAGTATGGTCCAATCCATGTTTCCTCTGTTATGTAAAGCCATAAATTACTGCAGTTATTATAGTCTTATCCCATTATAGGACCAAATACACTGCCTTTTAAAACATTAAAATTAAGAAAATTGTTGCATTGACTGTTTAAAAACAAATTTAAACTTAAAAAGAGGCAGTATTTTTTTTTTCGGAACACAATAAATATCAAGTCTAAAAAATTAATTTTTGGAAGATATTGTGTTCTTAAATAGCAAGTAAGAACAGAGTTGTTGATATATTTGCCTACAAAGTAAAACAAGAACCAATATGAAACAGTCTCAGTCAAGAATAAAGGATAACCTAAAATAAGAGTAATCTCCCGTATTCGTAATTTGAGAGTCCGAAAATAGGGGGGGGGGAAGGAAAGCGTTCCAAGAACCTACCCCATCCCGAACTGGTTGGGCATCACGAAGTTCCTGACTGTCTCTCGGGCTGTTCCTGGGATCACCTCACCGGTTATGGTGTGGAGTGGAGAAGGAGCTAGGGTGTGGATGTGCGAGTTCACTTCTCCTACAAGCAGACTCATCTTAGATGCACTCAACTAGTTAATTATTGTATTGCAACTCTAGAATAATAATTTATCTAATATTAAAACATATGTTCATTGTTTTGTTTTTGATAAATAATTTTTGATCAAAATTTGATAGTTTTTTTTTGTTCATATTATTTTATTGTGTATTTCTCATTAAATTTGGACACAAACTATAAGCCAGATTAAAATATATTCATAATTTACAAATATTTTTCTTTAAACATAATCATATAATTCACACATTCAAAGCATTTTTCGAGTGATTAATAAGGAGAAAACACAACTGAGTTCCTTCAAGACATAGAACCTTTATAAAGAATGAAGGTTCAAATGACAATGAAATAAATTTTTATTTTGGTAGAAAAGAAAAAGATGAAAATTTATTTGTTTATTATGCAATCTTCCTTAATAATGGATTTTTGGAGGGATTTGCCAAACATTTTCTCAATTTTTGGTAGATATAAAAGATTTTGATTAGAAATAAAGAAAAATTAGTTTTGTTTACATAAATACGTGTGTTTATTATTTTTAATAATTTATTTTATTATAAGCAGCAATACTATAATTACCAAGTACCGTTTCTTTATTTGAAACTTAGCATTTTTAAAGATATTATTTCAAATAAAATTATAATAAAAAAACCAATGTAATTATTAATTTTAGGGGACAGCTCATGAAGATGACTTAGATTTATATTGAATATAATGATTTGTAAAACGTGCTTTGAAGGGAAATTTTTTTTTCAAATAAACAGAATAAGTTTTAAATATAGAATTTCAGTTTGTCCAAAACCCATTACTTTAAGAATTAGATACATAAAGGTTTGATAGAAAACTCCACATAAGTATGTAATTTATTTTACTTTTGAAAGGATGTGTATATTCCTTTCAGTGTTCGTATTTAATAAAAAAAAAGAAAACTTGCCTTTAAATTATTGTTCTTGTAACTAAAAAGAAAAGAAAAGAAATGTGATTGATTTTTTTTATAGATTCTACTAGATGATAATTAATGTTCATTGTGATAGTTTAGGATAATGAATATGATAATTTGTGGTATTGATAAGGATACTTTATGATAATTATTTATTAATTTACAATATACAAAATCAGACATAATTAATATAATGGTTTTAATGAACGTAAAGGGTTTATTAATGTTTTCCTCATTATTGTACTAGGCCCTGGAGTTGTCGAGAAAACCGCATTTTCCTCGATCTCTTTGTATGGACACTCCTCCATGATTTGAATAGTGATAGCGACCTTACATAGATGAATCTCTCCATGTAATCAGATTGTCATGGGTCAACCAACATTGTCCAGTTCTGAGTCATGTTATTACTTCCTCTCTTTTAATTGTCAGGGAACAGTTGGCTTAATTATTTTAAAGTATTTGTAATTGTCAGATGCAGTCTATTTAATTGATCGAATCAAATCTGTAGGGAAAATTGTAAAAGGGTGCTACATTTTTCGTTGGGAGGGCTTTTGTTGCGGTTTCGTGTACAAAATTCGTAGGAATTTATTTAATTTTTCATGCTGAAGCATATGTGTAAAAACCAACCTTATTGGCTTATTCTAGTTTTTGTTAAAATTAAGATTGAAATTTTTCGAAGAAACCCTCACTCCATTTTTATTGATGAACGTATATTTAAATCCAAATTCATTATTTATAGTTAATAAGTATGAATTAATGGCTAGTTTGGTTTTTTCTTTTATTTTAATTGTAGGTCATATACATTCTTTATGTGAGATATGCTAGGAAAGCAGCTTTATGGTTAGCATTATTTACCACCGACGACAAAGGAAATTGCAAAATAACTCAAAGAGGAACGCCGTACATAAAGGTATCTCGGAAAAGGAAACGGTAGGTATTAAATGGGTCAGGATTTATAGGTAGATGGCCTGGGGGAGAGGAGAGAGAGAAAGGGAGGAAACTGATGTATGCTGCTGTGGCAAGAGGAATTGGCCGCATGGGACAACCAGAGCTTCTAGGACAGTCAGGGTTCTGTCTGAATAGGGGCCTTAAATATTACATCATACATCTAAAAAAATATTAATTTTCAGTCAATGATGTCACGCGATATTTTAGGAAATATAAAGATTTTGGCTATGAAGATAATTTTCAACACGTCTTTCTACGTAGTTACTTAGTTGATTTTTCTAAACCTTAAATTTAAGTAGCTCTCAGAAGTTAAAAATTGTACTTTCCACTTTGAGATAGGAATAAATAAACACATATATATATTTCAAATATACAAAGTTCTAACATAGAACCTTCATTCAATCGTGTCTTCGATTAAATGGTGGAATAAGTTATGTTAAATTGAACATAAAATGCACGAAGTAAAGAAAAAAAATTTTAAAATATTAAATTTAGGACACTTACTCAGCCTCCACTGGTTCATAACCGGTGACGCAGTGAGAAGGATCCGCTGGGATTTGAGAGCCTTGCTTTTCCCTCACGGGGATCCTCAAGTCAATAGTGTAAATATTGTATATAAAAGCACAAATGACTTAGTGATTATTTTAATTTTATTATTATTATTTTTTCTTTTCATGTACATAGTTCGATTTTTATCCTTCTATCTATATATTTCGAGAGAGATTTTATTTATTTTTATATATATTTTTTTCATCTACTTATTTATATTATGTTATTTATTTATTTATTTTATTTTAGTATGAATGTGATCAGTTATTATGTGACAGATTGTAATATTTATCAATAAATAAAGTTTTTTGGAAATTTCCTACTGGCCATTTCTTTAGGCCTTACCCTACATTATACCGCAGAAAAAGACTTCGATGAATGTGAGGTCTAAAACCATTTTATTGAACGAACAATCAAAACTATATAATAATAAAAACATCACTATTTTTTTTAAACACATATATATTTTACATTCTTGTAAATGTTTGGCCTTTTATATTGGACATGTTCCTTATTTTTTTCTTATATTGATGTCGTTGGTCGTTCGTCTGAATTTTGTAAATAGTTGTGGCGGAAGACATTTGCATGTCTTCCCATCTTCCCGTCATGTGACCCAATCTTTGAGATTTGGTTTTTTATTAAAAACTTTTATCTTTTCCCTTCCACCTTGTCCATGCATGTTTTTTTTTTTTTTTGTTTCCTCCTTAACTATGGATTTTATCATTCTTTTTTTTTTGAGTCTGTGAATCGAGGATGGACTGATATTTTCTTACATTTTTAATAATAAAACTTTCGGATAAACTCTTGGCAAAAAGTCTTCTTAAAACTAAAGTTGGCAAGTTACCCTATTTTCATGCGAAGTTACCCTTGCTCTTAGTTAACAAAATTTAAAATTTTCAGATACATTATTTTTAAATAACAAACTTCCAAGAATAGTCTCGTTTTGAAATTCTAGACACGAGCATAACTTCAGCGGACTTTCATACCCGTAACTAAAACAAGGCAGTATATGACAGGTAAAAGGGGGAAGTCTTTAAGCACGCTGCCGAGAAACGTGAGCGGACTTCAAGAATGTTCTGGTTTATTCTGTGTTGGTGTGCCAACACATTACTGCAGAACATTCAAATCTAAACACGAATGAACAACGTTAGAATATATATTTAAAAAATAGAAAATAAAACCTGATAATTTTTAAGTATTATTTTCATTTTGAATCATTTAAGCATGATTATTAAATTTTTTAAAATTTTAATCTATTTTTGGTAAAAATTATTTCTATGTTTTCATGAACCTGTATACCTCATGTATCCATAGAAATATTCTGACAATTCATATATAAATATTTTATTTAAAAAGGAAAACAATTATCATATATAAAAAAAAAAATTGTTTGTCTTTTACTACACTACGGAAGGTGACTTTTTGTTTGTCTGTTGTTGTTAAGTGGCATAAAAAATCATTGGTCATTAACGCCATGTATTCCTTATTAAATTTTGCTTACATTTGTTTTATTTTTGTTCAAATTTTTAAAATATTTTTTGTCTGTTTGGTATTATATTATATATGAGTAAACCTTTTAATTTTAAAAATTGAAATAATAGGTTTTTTGTATTATCATTGTCTTTGAGGGTATTTGAAATAACCGGATTTAATCCTAAGGTATTGAAGTGTGGTGAGAAGTATGGCATGGGGTCACATTTTTTTTTTTTATATATATATTTCAACTTATTTAATACAAATTTCATTGTTTTTTTTCAAATTAATTGATATATAATAAATTAAAAAAATATGCCTAATAAATAAGTAAAATCTCATGAAAAGATAAGTAAAATGTACATGAAGAAATAAGGATAAATTAAAATAAGTAAAATTTTGAACTAATAACAGTAAAATAAAGTCACTAATCACGTTTACACTATTTTGTACAATATTTACACTCTCGATCAGATGATCCTGAGCCCACTCTATCCCCACGCATAAGGGGTAAAGCAAGGCTCTTCGAGATCCCAGCGCAGCCCTCTCCCCGTGTAACTGATAATGAACCAGTGGACGCTGAGTAAGTGCTCGAAAGTAATTCGACTAACAATATTTTTTTGTCATTATACCCCGAAATAAAATCGATTAGTATGTCATCACTCCACTACGCCATTGTAAAAGTATTAAAGTTTTAAATGATTTATCTAGTAAAGTGGGATGAATTTTTTTTTTTTTTTTGGAAGAAATAAAGTTGATGTTATTTTTTTACGCAGAAGAAAAACTGCTAAATACGAACTTTTATAGTAATCGAAAAATAATATTATTTTGTATTCTTTATTAAATTTTGCATACCTTTGTTTTATTTTATTTATTTAATTTTGTTCAAATTTTTTTTTATTTTATTTTACTTTTTAAATATTTTTTGTCTGTTTGGTATTATATTTGTGAGTAAACCTTTTAATTTTAAAAATTCATATAATAGTTTTTTGTTTTATTTCTTCACAAGAAAAACTGCTAAATACGAACTTTTATTTATTTATTTATGTTAAATTTTTTTTTTTTTAAATATTTTTTGTCTGTTTGGTATTATATTTGTGAGTAAACATTTTAATTTTAAAAATTGATATAATAGATTTTTGTTTTATTTATTCACAAGAAAAACTGCTAAATACGAACTTTTATTTATTTATTTTTGTTAAATTTTTTTTTTTTTTAATATTTTTTGTCTGTTTGGTATTATATTTGTGAGTAAACCTTTTAATTTTAAAAATTGATATAATAGATTTTTGTTTTATTTATTCACAAGAAAAACTGCTAAATACGAACTTTTATAGTAATCAAAAAATAATACTTTCCTAAATGTTTCCTTTACTAGGGGGCCATCCTTTTTAACGCGGGACATCACAAGGGAAAAAAAAATAAAATTTTTTATTTACATGAAGATTCATTTTCAAGGGTTTGAAACTATTATTTCTTAAAAATATTAAATTGATTTATATAGTCAACAATGTTTTGTTCTTAATCTAGAAAAAAAACCCAAAAAACCAATTGGTATATAATAACCATTAAATAAAAGTAGAGGTAAGTCGGAACACAATGATATAAGCAATTTTAAGAATTTAATTTTTTTTTTCTTGGCTCCTATGACGCATTGGCTAGAACCCTCAAACATGTGTCTAATATTTTAAGACCTAAAATCACTAAATTAATTAACCGAATTCGACGTTCAATAAACAGGATTAAGTTGTAATAATTATCATTTATTTATATAAATTAATAATATTAGATGGTTATTGATTCACCGAATTAAATTGAAGGTAAGACTGTCTCGAACAGCTAGTAAAACTATTTGAAAGTTAAAATAAATTAATGATAGTTTTTCTTAATAATAAATAGTCAAATAAACTGTTTTCTTTTTCTGTTTGGGTACCTTCTTTTGAACGCCACCTTGACCAAATCGTCCCTTCGTAAAAAATTACATAATAATAACATAAATAATATTTATATAACATTAAATACCAAAAACTATGATTAAATTAAAAAATCATTAATAATAATAAATAATAGTAATAATAATGTGAGCCTCTAAAATCGACGAAGGGTCAGGGGTCCAGTACTTTGTAATGAAGTACTGGTTTTTGGAATAACGTTTATACAAATTGATTTTTTCACGACCATGCTTATTAGGCAGGTTATTCCCCAATTAAGGACGCTCGCTTTATGAGGTAGGTGGACACTAGATGGGTTCCAGATCCCAAAGGGTTGACTCACGGCTACAGCAACATAATTAATAATTATCTGCCAGAGGCGAATTCGAACCCAGGTACTTGAATTAAGTGGCACAGCGCCTTACCTCTGCGCCACTATACTGCTCTAATAATTAATAACAGGTAAAATTTAAAATCACTGGAGGGATGTATGCAGAGAGCGTTTGGTGGTATCGGCATCGAACCTTTGGCCTATTATTATTATTATGAGATATTGAAATAGTTTGGCATTAAATTTTATATATTGATTTTTTGACCCAACTGAAACATTTTAACAGTTTCCCATTGACCTAAAATTTGAAACTAGTAGTATATGAGATAAATTCACATTCAATTGGTATATCACTGCATGATACGAAAACATCACTGTTATATTTCAAGAAGTTAAATGGTTCGGAAATAATATTTGTTGCCGAACTGTAAAAAAAGTTCATGAATAAATCAAATAAAATACTGGCAATTGAAGGGAAACTTAGAGCTGCAATTTTTCCATTCCGTGTCTGACCCATTTTTACTTCTCGAACTACCCAGAAAAGTACAACGATAAACAAACATTGAAAAAGAAAAATGTGATAAATTCTAAATAAATGTTCCGTTAAATTTCAAAAAGTAGATACAAAGAAGAGATACAATCCTACTAGAATATAAATAAAGGAAAAACTTACGAGATATAACAGAAAACTTCCTTTAATAAATATTATACTTTATTAATATTTTAAATGAAAAAGTTACATTTATTTTTTAATTAAGTCAATTATGTGATTCTAAATTTTTATTTTTTTATCTAAAAAGGCTACTTCTCCAAAAGTTGTATAAATAATTTTAAAAAACATCTATTACTATAAATATTCGCAAGCAGTTCATAAAACACTCCCTAACTCCTTATTATATCATTTAAAGTCAATATTAGTCTGTTAACAGATTTTGGCAAAAATCATTATATAAAAATTTAATTACATGATTCAGCTGTACTATAATCACACTAAAATAACTGTTAAATCCAAATCATAAAAAATTAGAGGTTTTTAAGAAAAATTATAATTACTGTAATAGTATAAAGTGATAGCAATTACTATAATTGTAATTGAGATTCTAAATTACAATTACTTGTACTTGTACAAAGTAATAGTCATTGCAACCACAATTACATGTAATCTAACTCATGTGTGAATTCAGTTTATTTGAATATATTTCCAAAGGAACACAAATCCCTATAGTTATCATAAAGTCGATTTAACATTTATTTTCAGCATCTTAAAAATCATATAAATAAACCATAATAAGTTACTAAATCTATACGCAAGGGCACAATTTTAAACATGAAAATAAATTTCATTTTTCGGAACCATTGTAAAACAGATTTTTTTCATTTAGGTGTTAAGTATCAGAAATTACAATTACTTTTAACTATAATAATTACAACTACAAAAATAATTGTAATAGCATAATACTCCATACGGAATAAAAATTATATATTATAATAATTTGAATATTACCGTTTTTAAATTATATTATAATTGATTAATTATCATAATGCAATTTAAAAAAAAGATAATAAGTAGTGACACAGACTGATTCACATTTATTGCATTTGTATAACAGAAATAAATAAATAATTTATTTATTCAATACCATGAAGATTTTTTCTTGAAAATATTTATATCTTATATAAGCCGATATGTTTCTAAAAGGTATGTTTAATGTATTTTAATGCAAATCAGAAAAACTCTGTTCTGGTTCTTTCGTTTAAAGGAAAGATGATAAAAAAAAAAAAAAAAAAAGAAAAAAGAAAAAAGCAACTTGAACACATCGAAAACCGTGAAATTATCCCCTCCCACTCACTCCTCCCTCGTTCCCCAGAAAGAAAAAAAAATTAAGCGGTGTAGAAGTTTAACAATGTCGAAGCAAACCTCTTTACGCTTCCTGAGAAACTCTTCGATGGCTTGAGGCCCTTGTTTTATTAGATATTAAACTTGGCCCGACAAACCTTTAAGAGCTTCTCCTATACTTAAACTTAAAACCACAACTTCCTTACCAGGTTACTGCCATAAACGGGGAGCCACTCAATTTTAACCAAAGTAGTTAATAAAGTCTACTTTATTTCCTTTCTTTTGATCGAGAGTTTGTTTTCGGGAACTTGAAGCTTCAGGGAACGGAAGTGTAAAACAAAGACTTGTTTTATTTTTTATAGAGCAATCCAGTTTGTAATAGGTGCGTCTTTATCTATACTCATCTGATTATCAATTTGATTAAAACAAAGTTATGAAATATGAAAATAACGTATCGATATTAAAATCTTAGAAGAGGACCCTGAAAGGACACGAGAGTTCTGGGCGAAGCTGCAGAACTTCGGGGATAATATCATCCCCCAAGTCCCTGAAACAGCAGAACACCTAGTGGTGGACTTCACTGGCATCAAAGGATCCCGAACCAGTTTGTCAACTAAGACCGGGAATCTTCGTCCTCGCTAGGTTGGACTTCCCTAGTTTAACGAAAGAAGAGAATTATTCCTTCTTTAAGAAGTTCATTTATGAGTGGAAGTGGTCAGCCTCACGCATTTCACATTGGGAACGAATTTACCTTCATCGGCGAGCCACTGGAAGAACAGGGAGCTGAATCTGATTGTGACTAGGAGAAGGGCTTGTTCATCTGGACGAATGTCGAGGAGAAGGTGTAGCCCCATCAATAAGGCGCCCAGCACTTAAAATTATTGTAGTTGGCTCACATTAATTAAATGCTCCCCCTAAATTTTTTTAAATAATTTATTTATTAATATTTACAACTGTATACACACATATACAATAAGTAAATTTCCTGTAGGTGACATATTTACATGATAAAACATGTGGAGAATCTACCCACTGATAGAACTCTAATAACATTTCTAGAGGAGAAGATCTCGAGACCATCTTCTTTTCAGACGCCTAGGAAGATTATTAGGTAATGAAGGAGAAGCCAGGTTAGAAACAACCTGATGGATGACTTGATTTGTGACAAAGTAAGGAGCATTAAGGATTTTACGAAGGATTTTTGACTGTAAGTATTGGATTCTGGAGGAATTTGATGGTTTAGTGGAGCCCCAAAGCTCAACTCCGTATGTCCAGATAGGCCTTATAATAGTCATGTAGATCAGTCTTTTGTAATGGATTGGCAATTTAGACCGTTTGTCTAGTAAATGTTGCAATAGTCGGAATCTACAAGCAGTTTCTTGTTTTTTTAGTCTTGTATGAGGATTCCATGTCAGTCGTTTGTCGAGATGTAGTCCTAAGTAACGGATCTGTTCGAAAGGAATAAGTGGGGTATTATTAAAGGATATTGTAGGGGAAGAGGTCATGGGTTTACGTCGAAGGGTAAATGTGATTTTGTGGGATTTATTGGAATTAATTTTAATCCTCCAGTTTTGGCACCATTCTTCAAGGGTGGTGATGTGGGATTGAAGGGTTTGGAATAAAATGTAAGAATCATTGTTCACTGACAATAGACATGTGTCATCGGCATACGTGGTGAGGATTGTGTTAGGATGGGTTGGAATGTCAGCTGTGAAAACTGTATAAGGGATAGGACCAAGGGCCCTAAATTTAAATTAAAAAAAATGTAAATAAATAGAAAATATATATAGTATTCATTACTGCTAGCAGTGAGCCCCACGCATTACCCTACGGCTGTCGTACCCCGTATGCAAGAATTTGGAAGGAAATGGGAATAAAAAAAATTCAAAGATCAGAGTGAGTGAGTGATCTGTACAGCTCATTAGTGAGGATTCCTGAGTAAATGTTTGAATTAAGACACTAACAATATTACAAATTGCTTTATGACATTTATATTTGGAGTTCTCATACGTAGGTATATTTCTTGCTTTTATACCGATCTAAAGTTGCTTTATCCCTCTTTCCAACGAATATACTTTCTAGGTTCTTTCTTATTGCAATCTCTACTTCCACTACTTTACTATTCAAATCTCTTGAACAACAGAAGCCAACTAATAAATATTTATACTCGATCACAAACTGCTTTCTATAACAAATACTTTGTTCTCTGTTTCTCTTTTTGGAATTGTTTGCCTATTTTTATCTGCAATGCCTCCTGCTACTTAACTTCCTTTAAACATCAGCTATTTTTTTATCTCTCTGAATCTTAATCATCTGATAAAATGCAAAATGTACATATACTGACAATTTCATATTTTGAATTTCTTAGCCAGACCATAAACATGATAATGACCATGATTCATATTCATTGTTTTGGTTTTCAGGTGACTTGGTCCTAGCATAAAGGTACTAAAAAAAAATCAGAATAAAAGAAAATCCCGAGCTGTCTTGTTTGATTACGGGTTTTTCTCGAACTGTACTTTTTCTGGATTCTATTACCTTCACCATTAATTATCGAAGGAGAGATTTACTATGATACGAATGGACAAACAAATTCGAGTTAAAATGCATTCAGGAGTATTTAATAATCAGGACAATAAACTGAGAAGGTTGATATTATTAAGTGAAAGCAATTAAGCAGAGGGCTCACAATTAAAGAGGGGGCGATGAGACGGAGGAATAATAATTCGCGAGGGTATGAGCAATTATTTATAGGGTCATGAAGAGGTTTTGCATAGCAATTTAGGCCGACTCAGTAGGACCATCTCCTAGCTCGGTTACTTCTAAATTCCACCTTATTTCCCAAGGCTCTCGTTAAAATTCAGCCACTCTTTCTTACCCTCTCTCTTTTCGTTCACCCTCCCATCTTACCCTCTCTCTTCGTTTCACCCTCCCGTTTTATCCTCTCTCTTCGTTTCACTCTCCCAATGCCTCCCAGGCTATTACAAATCCGACCTTCGTTTTCTCCCTCCCACTTAACTCTCCCCTGCTTCGTGCTCCGGCGTTTTCTCAATTTGCAGATACTGCTTGCTTTAAAATAAGTAACTCCTATTAAAAATAAAATAAAAACTCATCAAGTCCTCTTGCAAAAGGGAAAAAAAAGATTTACAGTAATCATTTTTTTTTTCTTTTTTGAGATCTGAAAGAAAATATAAGGTAATATAAATGAAGTTTTTCCAATAGCTGGTTCTTTATTCTTTAAAAATAAATCATAAAAACCTAAAAAAAAAAAAAAAAATAGGGAGGGAGGGGGGTAGAGAGAGAGAGAG